>NW_028093985.1:16263456-16435956 GCF_014824575.4 Sturnira hondurensis | reverse complement strand
CTAGCTAGGCATATAGAAGTTCAGTTTACCCTGTTGAGAAACTAATGGGTAAGTTGTAAATCATAGCAAGAGTTATTTGCATCCTATTCCTTTACCTCAACTGCTAGTTGATGAGAAACTTTAATAGACCCTTCTGTAAAAGTACTTTGATTTAACTTTGACTGTGTTCAGAAGCAATTCATATATAGTTTTAGAGAAATATTATGCAAAATTTAAAAACTTTTTTATGTTTTTAATTATTGTATATTTTATAATGAGGTAAAATCAAATTGAAGTTATTTATTTAAAGTTGTTATGGATCTAATACTTAGCATTAATGTTAAAAATTTACATGTTAATTTTCAGTAACATCTTAGTGTTGGTCATTGGCTATTGGAATCTATTTTTTAAAAATTCAGGTGTTTTTTTTCACTCAAATATACCCTTAACTATATAGCAAAGTGACTATTATTTCTGGAAAATTAAAGTCATATATTTGAGAGAAATAGGGGGACAGAACTTTGAAACCAAGACAACTTCTTAGATTCCACTATTAATTTGCTTTCTGCATTTAGAAAATGTATGTGCCTTGATGAAAGATTATATTTTCTAGACATTTGTTCATTTCACCTAGGTTTTCATACTTTTTTGGCATACAGTTCTTCATAGTAATTTCATACAGTCCTTTGTATTTCTGTGGTATTGGTTGTAATCTCTCCTGTTTCATTTCTGATTATGTTTATCTGGGTCCTATCTCTTGTTTTCTTGATGAGTCTGCTTAAAGGCTTGTCAATTTTGTTTATCTTTTCAAAGAACCAGCTCCTGGATTTATTGATTCTTAGAATTGTGCTTTTAATCCCTATGCCCTTTAATTCTTCTCTGATCTTGGTTATTTCCTTCCTTCTACTTGCTCTGGGCTGTCTTTGTTTTTGTTCCTCCAGTTCTTGTAGGTGTAGGGTTAAGTTGTTTATTTGAAATGTTTCTATCTTTTTTAGGTTGGTCTGTATTGCTATGATCTTCCCTCTCAAGACTGCCTTTTCCCTGTCTCATAAGTTTTTAAAAATATTTTATTTATTTATTTTTAGAAAGAGGGAAAGGGAAGGAGAAAGAGTGGAAGAGAAACATCAATGTGTGGTTGTCTCTCATGTGTTCCCTACTGGGGACCTGGCCTGCAACCCAGGCATGTGCCCTTATTACCGAACAAGGGTCCGAGGGGGGGGGGGCAATACTTGGCTCACCGAGGGATGCCAAAAACTGCTACAGAAAACAGGGGCCCCTCCCAAGGATGATACACTAATATCTATTGGGCTCTTCTGTCCGCCGCCAATTGGAAAGACATTTCTCAATGCCAGAGATTTGTGAAAAGGAAACAAAATGTTTATTTAATGCTATTCAGGCCTAATGCCTTCCTTAAAATATCAAAGTCTTTAAGGGTATACACCTACACACACACACACAGCGCTCCCTTCTCCCACTGTCCCAACTCCGGGTACCGTAAATCAGGAAAAGAGCACACGTCCGTTTTTCAGGTCGATGGCACGTGAGCTGTGTCGCCTGTCTAGGCAGGATCTCCAACTAATCCAAAGTCATGCGGCACCTTCCACTGGCAAGAGTTCTTTGTACCAAGTTCCAGTCAAAGTCTCTCCTGCTTTCCAGGCCACTCGGCCAAAGGGAGCACGCCAAAGCTGTGTGGGCCTCTTCTACCAAAGCCGCACTCCACCAAAAGCGCGCGTCTTTCTTCTTCACCTAGCCGCAGGGATCTCCACTCTGGCAAAGCTGCGTGGTTTTCCCTTTCACCTGGCCAAGAGGGGGTCTGCACTCTGCTGAAACTGCATGGCTCTCCCTCCTAATGGCTACAGGGGTCTACATCTTTCCAAAACAGCGTGGCTCTCCCCCTCACCTGGCCAAGAGGGGGGTCCTCACTCTGCTAAAGCCACATACCTCTCTCGCAGGCACTCTCTCAGAGAAGCAGCTCCCAATTCCAGCCTGGGTAGCAGCCACTCACTTCCCCCTGGCCCAAAACTTGGCCACAGCTCTTTAACATATCTATGAAACCAGTTAAAGGTTATACATATGTTAAATAACCATTCCAGAGGTTACCTGCAAAACTGTTGCTATGCAAAACAACTCTCAATGGCCCTGCTCCATTCTTCCCTTCCCCCAACTGACACCTTGGGGGAGGGGGGGAGGTGAGGACATCTTAATATTTCCTCCAATATTCCTGTACACTTTGAGTTCTGGACACCATTCCAAATCTTTTCTGGGCCCCCCCTTGGCTGCACCCTGTATCACCCTGACTGGGAATCGAACCAGCGACCCCTTGCTTCACAGGCCCGTGCTCAATCCACTGAGCTACACCAGCCAGGGAAGTTTTGGGTTTTTGTGAGTTTATTTCCATTTGTTTCCAGAAACTTTTTGATTTCTTCCTTGATGTCATTCTTATAATCTCTGACTAGGTATTCTGAACAATGTGTGTGTGTTTTTTGTTCTCTAATGCGTACACAGAAGTTTGGAGGCTAGAGACCAATGCACCCCATTCTCCACTTGAGTAAATTTAGTTTCTGTATCTTCTATATATCATTTGTAAAAATTTTCATAGAAGTTATTGTGGGGATTAAATAAACAACCATGCATGAGCCTTAACCCTCTTAACACAAATACTTGCTCTTATTTTTATCCTACAGTACCGGGTATATCTCAGACCTCTTCACTATTCTTTTTGCCGTAACATATTTCCTTTCTCTTATGTAATCCAGCACCCGTTTATAATGAAAACACTCAGCAAAGTGGTAATAGAAGTAACAAACCTCAACACTCAACATAATAAAGGCCATATACAAAAAACCTACTGCCAGCAACATACTCAAAAAGCAAAAACTAAAACTGTTACCCTTATAATCAGGAACAAGACAATGGTGTCCACTTTCACCACTTTTATTCAACATAGTACTGGAAGTACTAGCCACAGCAATCACACAAAAAGAAGAAATAAAAGGTATCCAAATTGGAAAGAAGGAAGGAAAACTCCTCATTTGTAGACAACATGATAGTGCATGTTGTCTACAGTCTCCACCAAACAACTACTTGACATAATAAATTAATTTGGCAAAAAAAGTAGGATACAGTCAATATTCAGAAATTAATGGCATTTTCATACTACCAACAATAAACTATCAGAAAGAGAAACTAAGGAAAAAATCCTATTTACCATAGCAACAAAAAGAATAAAGTACTTTAGAATAAATATAACCAAGGAGGTAAAAGATCTGTACTCAGAAAACTGTAGAACACTGAAGAAAGATATTGAGCAAAATACTAATTAATAGGAGAATTCACCGTGTTCATAGATCGAAAGAATTAGTATCATTAAATATCCATACTGCCAAAGCAATCTATAGATTCAACACAATTCTTATTAAAATACCAATGGTATATTTCACAGATCTAGCACAAATACTCCAAAAAGTCAAATGGAATTTTAAAAAAGCCTCCAATTAGCTGCAGCAATCTTGAGAAAGAAGAACAAAGTAGGAGCAATCACAATACCTGATACCAAACTATACTACAAGGCCACTATAATCAGAACAGTCTGGCATTGGCATCAGAACAGACACATATATCAATGAAACATAATAGATAGCCCAGAAATAAACCCAGGTCTTTATGCTCAATTAATAGTTGATAAAGTAGGCATGAGCATACAATGGAGTGAAAATAGTCTCTAATAAATGGTCTTGGGAGAACAGGAGTGCAAAAAAAAAAAAAAAGAAAGAGAAAAAGAAAGAAACTAGACTACTAACTTACATCATATACCAGAAACAAACTCAAACTAGATAAAAGACTTATGTAAGTTGTGACACCAAAAAAATTCTAACATACTATAATTTCTGAACCTCATAATCTGTGTTCTTCTGATTCTTTATCTCATTATGACCTTTATTTTTATTTTGCTCCAATAGTTTTCACACATATCTTTATGAACAATTTAATTCATTATTGTTTCTAAAAGGGAATTCAAAAATAGAATATTTAATAATAGTTTCACACTCCTGAAATTATGTCTTGTAACTATAAGCTCCTTGAACATATGAGCCACATATTATTCATTGTTTTATATTATCTATGGCATATAAAATGTTCTTTATATGCCATAGATATATAAAAAGTTTGCTAGTTTATTCACTTAAATGGTATCCATAAGAATAAAATTTTATCTCGAAATACAAATATATATAAATATATGCATTAGTTATTAATTTAATTCATATATATAACAGACAAATTTTCTCCTCTAAAATTATTATATTCAAGCTCCAAATTATTTTAAACAAATTAGTATTGATATGTTTTAACTCACTAGCAAGGTCTCATGCTAGACATCTTGGTGACCACTTGCTAGTTTTTTAAAGAGAGATGAATACACAAATGCAAATTTTCTCATTCCTCTTTACCTTCTCACCTAGGGCCTTTACATTAGAGGCAAATGACCATTATTATTAATATCTATTGAATGAATAAAAATAGATTCATCCCTTTTTCTGACAAATTATTATATTCCTGCATCTAGAGTAGCTTTTGTGTTAGATGTCCATATGTGATAACATAATCACCTCTTTTCATATCTTTGTTCCACTCCCTCTTTCCTATCCTATGAGCTATTTTAACTTATGATCACCTTCTTAAAAGAATACAGTACAATAGCTATTTTTTATCCCTACAGAAAGCAAAATGTATTAAAGATGAAAATTTTTAAGTTTTAAGGAACCTAAAAATGTCTAAGATTTGTGTCTTTATGATTGTATATAATTGGTATATTATTTTTGTTTGAGAGCTATACTTGTACAATGAAATACTTTTTAACAAATCACTCTGATTATTTATTTCTGTGTAAGAAAGTATCCCGAAGGTTAGTGACTTGAACCAATGACCATTCAAAAGCTCTGAATGGGCAGCTCTCAGCCTGACATCTCTGCTCATTGTGGTGTTGACCGAATTCACTTGGTGTATTCAACTTGGTCATAATCACTGTAAGCCTGGACTTAGCACCAGAGGCCTCTCCAATGGGGCAGTAGCAAGAATTGAGAAGGATCTGACATTTTACTCAATTTGTAAGAAAACAAGTTAGTCTTATTACACTTTAATGAATGAATGTAGATGACATGGAAATCTTCTATATCAGATAAATGACTATGATTCACAGAACAGGAAGCAGCATCAGCATATTTGTGTCAGTTCTCCATGTCTCCAAGTTGCATAGGGTAAGGCAGATAGGCTACCACACACAGTGAGTCATGCTCCAGGAGAGAGCTCCTAAGCTTGAGTAACCTGTTTTTTTATTTTTTTAAATAATGGTTGGTATACATTGCTGCTGTCCACTCTGAAGGAAGACCTTATGTGTATCTTTCAAGACTGTTCACTGTACAAACATCCTTGGAAAAAAAAATACTCCAGAGCAGCAATCCGTTACTCTGTTCATGATACATGCAAAAACACTAGAGATCCATGCCTGGCTAATTTTCTCCCTGCACATGGTTCAAGGAAGCAGGAATTCTTAACATGGCTGTTCACAGAGAGTGTTCAAGATGCTGGGGTAGAAGCTATAAGGCTTTTTATCTCCTAGGCTTAGAGATACCTTAATACCACCTTGTCAAATTCTATAGATCAAATGAGTCACCAAATCCAGCCCAGATTTAAGGAAAGGGGAATTAAACTCCACCTCTCAATTTGAGGAATAGGTGAGTACTGGCACCATCCTTAAATTACCTTACAAATTTTATGTTTGGCTAAATCAAATATTATTACAATAAAATAAGTAAACATTAGGTGGATGTGTTTCTAACAAGTTATTTCCCTTGAAAGTCCATGCATGTATTAATCAAGAAACATATTACAGGAATTTTATGGGTAAAATTACTGGAATGAGGAAGATGGTAAGGCTCAGCAAAGTTCATGTGTTGAAAAGTGACAGGGACAGAAATAGAAATCAGGACTCCAATTTGTCTGAGGCTTTTTCTAACACATTTTGCATGGTAAAACATTTATTTATTATATTATAAATAATTATTCTATAGTTTAAGATCTTGAGTCCCATGTAATAAAATTTATTGGGGTTTAGGAAATACATCATTAGAACTTCCCTGCTTTATTATACATTAGAGAGGAACTGTGTTAGAACCAGTAAGCATTCTGTATTTATTTTTTAAGGGTAGATTTAGAAGAGATAAGAATAATCAATACTTTGAACCAGAGTATATTTGTGAATATTAGGCAATCTCAGATTTTATACATATGAAGCCTACAGACCATCTGGAAACTGATGACAAGCTCTGTCTGTACAACAAACAAAAATTTATAATCAAGAACTGCTTTCTGAATCATTTGGCCATTTCAACTACAACATGTATCATAATTAATTAACTTGAAACAATAACAAAAATGGAATACAAATGTTCTGTCATATTGTTTATTTAAACAACTGATGGAATTTGCATAAATCCAGTGATTTGCATAAATCCAGTGATATTAGTATGTGCGAATTTTTGGTTACAATTTCCAAATATTGGCAGTTTACTAATTGAAAATCTGAGTTACCACTGATAGAAAAAGTAACCAACATTTAATATTTTTCTAAACTTTTGAAGTTGAATTTTGGATAAAGAACAAAGAAAAGTTGAGAGTCAATTGAAGCTATACAAATCAAAAGCAGTAATAAAATAGGTGATTTCAAAGTTGATCTAAAATTATTAAAAGTTGATCCAATATACATTCTAGGATTTATTCTAACATAGTATAATTTTATGCACTTTTCACAATCTCAAATTATCTCAATAAACACATTTACTAACTTGCTATATCTCTCAGTACTATGAATTATTTTTAACTGCACCTGCGCAAAAATAGTAATCATGAGTAATATATTTACACACTGCCAATAATACAAAAAAGACAATATAAGTGACTTCCACTTCAGCACATGACTAACTTTTATTGTATTTAACCATTTAAAATGAAAAACAATAAAAACAGATAAAATATATAAAGCAGCTATTTCTAGATACCAGACAAATAGCATAGTACTATTATTCTGGAGAGAAAACATAAATAAAGTCCATGCTCACCAAAAAATGTCTGAAATCAGTAACTTACTAGATTCAATAAATATGAGATTGAAGACTATAGAAGGGTCAATAAATTTGAAGACAGGGTAATAACCAGTATTTAATCTGAAGATAGAGAGAAAAAAAGAGAAAAAATAGAGCCTTAGTAACAAAAATACTCTTAAGTGATCAGAATTTCATGTATTGGATTTCCAGGAGAGGAGAGAAAGAATAGGGAAAACATACACAAATACACACACAGGAACAGTAAATAAAGAATGATAAAATTAAATCAATAATACTTAAATTTCCCCAGAAATGGTTTTTAAAAATCAACAGAATAAATATAAAAAAAACCTATAATCACTCACTCCACAGGAAACTTGTACAAATAAATGACAAAATTAAAATCTTTAAAAAAGTTTTTAAAAGTGCATGGCATTTTGGAATACAATGTGATATATAACCTAAATGATGTCTGACTTCTTATAAAAAATAACAATATTGACTTGAAGAAAATGGAATGATAACCTTAAAATGATAAATAAAATGTGCCAAGAAATTTTGTATCCAGTGAAAATATCCTTCCAAAAGAAGAAATAAATATATTTCAGCACAAAAAAGTTGAGAAATTCAGTTGGAGATTCAGATGTATGGGGACAATATTACAGCACTAAAAATGGTAAATGTATGGGTAATGTAAGAGACTATATTTAGTAGACTGTGATACATCAAGGAAGAATATAATTTCAGCAACCATGAAAAAATAATGCAAATAGACACAGCTGAAAAGAAATAGAGTAATTAAAATAAAACACTAAAACTTACTAGATTATTTAAACAAAAGCAAGAATGAGGAACAGAAGACAAAAGAAAGATAGGATTATTTAAAAAGCAAAAAGAATGACTGTCATGAATCTAAACATTTAAATAATTACATTAAATATTTACATATAAAACATTCACATTAAAACAGATTTTCAGAATTTATTAAAAAATAAGATACAATTAAAAGTAAAGCTGTCTATAAGAAATACAGCTTTAATATACAGGTAAGGAGTAGATTAAAAGTAAAAACAGAAAAAATGTATCATGAAACTATAAACATAAGAAAGTTGAGGTAGCTTTGTTAATATCCAACGCATTCAAAGACAAGGGGTTTTGTGATTAGATGTGTCAGTGCAGGATCACCAACTGCATGAATTGCAAGAAATGTGCATTCTAGTTAAGTGATGTTGATAACAGAGGGATCTATACTTGTGTGGGGTCAGGGGTATATGGGAAATAACTGTACCCTCCTCTCAATTTTGCTGTGAACCTAAAACTTCTCTGAAAAAAATTTAAGTTAAAATATTGGCAAATATCAATTTGTACAGCAACTTCACAAAGGGAGATTATGAATGGTCAATAAGCACATGGAAAATTATACAATATCATTAGTAATCAAGATATTTAAATCACATTAAGCTACATGTACACCCACATTAAAATGGCTGATATTTTACAAACGGAGAACTCAAAAATCTGTCAGGTAAGTAGAACAAGCAGAAATTTCATGCACTGCTGGTGGAAAATGGTATAACCACTTTGGAAAACTACTTGGCAGTGTCTCAGAAAACCAACTCTATGACCCAACAATTACACTCCTGCAGATTTATACAAGAGAAAAAAATAAAATATATACATCAAAATATTTCTGTACACATTTTACAGTTGTTTTGTTTGTAATAGCTAAAAAAGTGGAAGCCACCCAGCTGACTGTCAGCAATAAAATGGATAAGCAATTGTAGTATATAATGAAGCACTATCCAACAACAAGGATGAACTACTGCCTCATGAAATAATATGAATAATTCTTAATACATTGTGTTGAGTGCTGGGGAGCACTTTGTGTGGTATCAGACTGTAGCCCAGTGTGAGCAGGGCCTTCAAAGAGGCCTGTAAGTCTCAACCAGAATGCTGGGAATACCCACAGTTTCTGTGGGAGATCAGGCTTAAAGAATGCATTATACCCCTTGAGGCTTGCTTTGCTTTGTATAGCCCTGTTGCTATGAATCAGATATCTAAGTCCAAAAGCAGAACGAGGGAACTCATTATCTCATGAAACACTTCTGAACAACCATCTGGTGTTAGCATGACTAACGGATACTGAGTCGAGGCAAATCTCTGTGTTCCTTTGACTGTTACCTATAAACAATATCTGTTTTTCTGTAACTATGGCCTTTAGACATTGATTGATGAGCTTTGCATGCCCACTCTATACCCCTGCACAGACCGATCCCAATAAAAGCGGGTTCAGAAAAGGGCTCCAGGCATTCTCCACTAGAGGGAATCACCACACCCCTTCCCGCAAGAACAACAGATTGTGTCCAGGACACCCGGACAACTTATTCTTATCCAGAATGGCTGGGAGCACTCACAGGATGGGGTATCCTACAGTTGAGTTAACTAATCAGATGAAAGAGTACTTATTATATGATTTCATTTATATAACTTTCAAGAAAAAAGTGAATCTAACATGGTAATAGAAGGATCAAGCAAAAAGGACAAAAGAGAAAGAACTCTTGGACACAACAACAGTGTTGTGAATGTGGGGGCCAGGCAGATGGGTGGAGATGCAGGAGAGTATAGGGGATAAATGGTAATGAAAAAATACAATAAAAAATTAGAACAGTGGTTGTCAAAAGAGGTGCAGGGAATTACTCACAGGAAGTGATAATTGTACATTGATGAGATGTTGGTTGCTTTAAAGGGTATACGAGGTCTGTCCAGAAAGTATCCAGCCACATACTATTAAAAATAGAGACATTTATTGGAGATACAAGAAACATTGTATGTAGGAAAATGATGCCTCAGTCCTCTTCAAAGTAGGCACCTTGGGATCTCACTCCGGTCTCCCAATCACCATCAGCTGCCCCATCATATTTTCCTGAATCTCATTGATGGTCTGAAATCTCTTCCCTCTCAAAGGTGGTTTTAGTTTTGGGAAAAGCCAGAAGTTGCAGGGCACCAAATCTGGGCTGTAGTGGGGCTAAGTCACCTGGGTGATTTGCTGTTTAACCAAAAACTCTACACAAGTTTAATGCATGAAGGGGCATGTTGTTGTGGTGAAGTTGCTGGTCACCAGTTGTCCACAGCTGTGGCCTTCTGAATCATATGAATAGTTTCCATGGAGGAATGGAGCTTTATGCAAAATTTGATGTAGATTTGATGATGGAGCTTTATGCAAAATTTGATGTAGATAAATTTGATGATGGAGCTTTATGCAAAATTTGATGTAGATTTGTTGCTCTTCTCAGTCGTTTTGAATTTGATGGCCACATAGTGCACATGCTCACTCATAGTGTCTACTGCCCCCTACTGACTAGTACAGTGAAGTCATCATTGTTCATGTATGAGCATTCGAGTCCACTCTCCTTGGCTTCCAGGTTATTACATCACTGTGGTGCAAACTGTTCTCATTGACAATGGTTGGACTTCTTCCTTACAGATCTGGTATCTATTGTAAAAACCCATGATATTGTATACTTAAGAACTGTACTTTAATTTCTTTATATTTTACCTCAAAATATAACATTTAACAATAAACTTCTTTACTATTGATTTGGAAATTTAGCATAAACATCTGAGTTAAATTTTAAAAGTTATGGAACATATTTTTAGTGCATTACCTTGAAACAAGTATTTCTTGACTCACGCTTTATCCAAATTCTTATAATATAAAAGGTGTTTTAACAGAATTAAGAATTATTCTTAATACATGTTTACCAAGAAGATAGTTAGCCAGTAGGAGAACCTTCTTTCTTTCCTTCATCTTTTCCTTTGCTGCACATTTCAGAGCAATTATTTCTAGAGCTCTTCTTACAACTTCCAAATGCTGGTTCTTGCTACATAATGGCAAAACATATAAATATTCAACACAAATACATACTCACTTGAAATATGACTCCACATAAAATGTTGTTTTGTAAAAATTATTGTATAATAAGACTTTCTAACTTTTTCCACTACTTATCCAGGAGACTTTTTAAGTACTTAAAGCTACTTGGGAAAAAAATGGGACACAACCAAGGACAGAAGTATTTTTTCTATCTGCAAAGTCTTTTGGCTTAAATGCTGTAAGAAAAACAACAACAACAAAACAGCAGTTGTTCTGACTCATCCTGTACATTTTAAAGTCAATACATTTAAATATAGAACTGAATCAACATTGGAAATTGTTTCTATCCAATCAGTATGTTTGATGCCAGTCTCATGTAGGGAAGGAATTTTTATCTCTTAACTGTAGAACTCATTCTCTTGGGTCATTGTATTTGTTACATTGATACTGTTTTACTTTCAGATAGAAAGGACTCTTAAAAGTTGATATTCCCTTAAAACAATGCAAATAAGGCACCCACTTCTATTCCATATTTCTTGGCAGATAGGTTTATTGAGTATTACATAAATATTAATAAAATTCAGTGAGGTCATTCAACTATCTGAGAGGAGTATTTATGTCTGTAAGCTATTGGGAATTTGAGAAGACTTCAAAGGGAATGCCAAGATGCTAGAGAGACACATTTATTTTTCAGCACTTTTCCCAGTATAAGCTCAGATAAAGTAAGTAAAATAATTCGGTAATCTAAATTCTGAGGACAATAAAATTTACCATGTTAATTCAACTTCTAGAATACTAAGTAGTTGATAATCTTCCTACTTTTGTAAATAACAGTTTTATTATTTTTGCTTTTGCTGTATTTTTTGGCATAGCAAAGAAGTATATAAGCAAAATGAAAAAGCCCCACTTCACCACAGACATGCACAAAAGAATAATCATCTGTATGATTTTATATGCATAATTACAGATATTAAGTTTGTATATATTTATTACCATTTTAAATAAAGTTTTATTTTAACCAGTAAGATCTTTCAATAGGCTTTAAATTTTTTTTTTGCCTCATGTCTTGATTTGGAAGTTTTTGCATTCTAAAATTGCCAAAAATTTTCCTATTCATCATCCCAGCACTTCCATATTTTTGGTCATTGTTTTCCACATAAGCATTTCTAATCCTACAAAAAGTTTGTCTGTACATGTTTTAAGTACAAGTAGACTATTCTGTAGACTAAGGGATAGCAGCATTTACTTGTCTTACGTTTTCTTTTCCTCTAGGGAAAATTATGAAAGCATAACACAGAGATAGCTTCAGGGCTACAGACAGTATTTGTTAATAGAAATAGTATAAATTGATTGATTATCTCCTCATCTAGTCAGTATCATTGATATCTTCTATAACTGATACAACCTGTAGTGATGTCCATCACAATATACCACCCAACAATGGTTCATTTTCTGAATTTCATTCCCTGTCTTCCCCTGTTCCACAAAGAGAAATGAAGACAATACTGCTGCTATCCTAGGAAACTTCAACAAATTTGGGCATATCATTTTTTTGAAAAGAAATTTTAGGAGCTACGAGAATAAGGTAGAAAATAAATACGCAATCACTACCTTGAGATGACATGGTTTGTATTATAAAGCTAAATGCTTTAGTTTACATTATAGATTAAATGATCTTAGTTTGTATTATAAACTAAGTGATTTATATTATAAATTATTTTAAAACAAAAATAGTATTAGATACAATACTATAGATTTTTTAACTGATGAAAGCTGTAGTTTGTAATTTTTTTCAAAACAAAGAATTGTAATATGACTATCATTACCCATTGGAAACATTCTTTTCACAAATAAATTTGGAAGACATTTAAAAACAATAAAATGATATTCTTTAATTTTTTTAAATTATGTGCTGCAAGCACGCACAAATTTGTGGTTACAAATGCTAGTCTCCTAAAACTTTTACAAATTAAAACCAGTTTTTATACTTTGTCAAGTTCAGTTTTCTTGAACCATTTAAAAAATTATTTGAGATAATAATTTTTAATTTAAAATTATTATTTTAAATGGTTAATTATTTTTAACCATTTAAAAATTTTATGTTGTCTGCTTGGCTTTAGGGAGCACTACAACTGATTAATTATTAACTGGTTACAGTCAAAGTACCTGCCAACTTGATATTGGTACTTTTCTAATTAAAACCATGTAATTAAATTTGTGATAAATATAATTAGCCTAAATTTTAGGCCAAATTTGAACCTTCCACTTTGCCAAGAAGCCCTAATGATTTTAACTACATACAAGTTCTAAAAATTAGTAAGCGTGAGTTTTATCTTCCTTTAGTCCCTTTATACTCTAAGAGAGCTTGTGATCTACTAAAAAGAATGATAGGATTATTTTGCTTTGCTTTGCTTTCCCTCTACGTATTATCTAGTCACCTTCCCTAGCCTCTAAGTTCCCTGAAGTCACACTTAGTAAATTCTTCTTTGTTGTTTTGTTTTCTTTTTCTTTCAAGATTTTATTTATTTATTTTTAGAGAGAGAGGAAGAGAGAAAGAGAGGGAGAGAAACATCAATGTGTGGCTGCCTCTTGTGCAACCCCTACTGGGGACCTGGTGCACAACCCAGGCATATGTCCTGACTGGGGATCAAAACTGCAGCCCTTTGGTTTGCAGGATGGCCCTCAGTCCACTGAGCCACACCCGCCAGGGGTGTAAATTCTTCTTGAACCAGCACACTCATATCTATAGAAGATCAGATCCTCTCATGATTAAGAAAATATATGCAGTTCTCTGGGCAAATATGAGCATCAGGCTTAGGACCACAATGTTTTTCAGGCTATACAACCCACCCCACTTTAATTTGGTGATGCCTCATATATTTGTGCAACCTTTCCTCAACTGAAACAAAGTTAGGTACTGATGATAAGGAACCATTCTGAAATACCCCTATGTTTGTTCATGAAAATGAACAAAGTGAAAAATTTCATGACATTTAGAGTGTATTTAATATTGATACTTAATACTAAATATTTGCACAATACTTTGAAATTTTTTAAATACCATTTGTATATCAAAAATAGAAGAGCATAATAAACAAACTCATAGTGCTAGCAACAATCGGTAAAAAAACTGATAGTTTGATAATGTGATCAAAGAAGGAAAGAAAATAATGCCCATAATTTAGGAAAAGTTTTTAGTAAAGTATTTTAAATCTACATACACTTTATATTTCAAGTTTTAAATTGTTAACTAACATTGAGAGTTTAAAAACAGTCTTAGCTTATGAACAGGCCCATGTCTTGGCTTTCTCAGATGAATCCTGATGAAGTCATTGCTCCCTGAAAAGTGTCAAATAAGCTCTCTAAGGATCTGGATACAAAACAGACGATTCATAAGAGAAATACTACCACTCAATGTATGAGGATATTCCCAAGGCTCAGTCAAGATCTCAGTTATTATCCTGAGCCAAACAGTGCTTGACCAACATGGAAAAGCACAAAGAGTGATGCATAATTTCCCAGACTTCGTACTTCTGAGCTTGAGGTGCTATTCCCTTTGATTTCTCAGTGAGAAACTAATTAAGTTGAATTTAACAATCCAAATCTCTCTTAAGTTAGACTCAACAGACACTTGTTGAAATTATTGTTTATCTTTCTCTTCTCTCTTGAATGTAAAGTTACTCAATAAATATTTACTGGATAGATGAATGTACAATAGTTTGTTTTATTAGGAAGATAAAATTATCAACCTTTTATTTATATTTTAATTAATAATTTGAATAAAGCAATAATTTTAGGATATTTTCCAATTGTATCTGCAATTGAACCAGCTGACATGTATATTTAAACAATCTTTAATACAGTTGAAGATCTCAGAACTCTCTCAATATACTGGTTTCCTTCTTTATCTTTTGAATTTTTAGGGGATACCTTTTGAAAAAAAATAAAATATTCATTAAATTTGTGATGCAATTCAGGCATTTGATGCCATGCCCAAGATCTAACATCTTAAAAGATAAGTTCAATCACACGATTCTCATGATTCTAGGATGAAGTTCTCTCAGACCTGTAGAACAGATAATGGCTAAGATAAAAGTAAAAATATAGTTTTTCTTTGCTCTTCCACAAATTCCCATTTAAAAACTGGATTCTGTTATAAGGTATTCAGTAAAGCTTAAAGTAAAATTGAAAATTTCCATGATTTCCAATGATGTTGCCAAAAAAGGCTGTATCTTCAAAAAAAGGTGTTGGAGAAGTTCCACTTGCACCCTAGTACTGCATGCACAGCTCATTGGCCTCCAGCAAAGCACGGGATGTCTCAGGCACATGAACAAAGGGAAGTGGGAGCTCGGAAAAGTAAGGAAAGGAGTTTTTCTTTATATGTGAAAAATACGTTATTAACTAGTATAAAGTAAAGTTATAAAAGTCTTGGAATCTCAGGACTAGAAGGGATTTTAAAGCCAATTTTATCTAACTATCAAAGTTTGTGTCCCTCTCAAGATATTTGAAAATCAGTTGTGATAATGTACTTATTTCATTCATATTGATTTTTTGTTTATAAACAAATTTTATTAAAATTTCTTATATTTTAATGAATATCCCTAAATATTCCATCAATGAAGGTGTGATTGTTACACTAAGATTTCTGGAGTCAGTCTTTGTAGTTCAAACTCTGGATCTTCTGCTGTCAAGCTATAGGCAGTGTTGAGCCAATCACAAATGAGTAAAACAAGATAATATTGTATCTACTATTTATCTACCAGATAAATAGTATCTACCTCTTAGAGTCTTAACTCACCTTTTCTTTATGGAAATGGAGACAATATTAACTCACTTGTAATATTTTGGGGAAGAATGAATAAGATTAATGAATAAAGTATCTATTATATGAGTACTGTCCAGAAAGTATTCAACCATGTACTATGAAAAATAGAGACATTTACTGAAGACACAAGATACAAAACACATTGTCCATAGGACAATGAGGCTTTAGTCTCCTTTAAAGTAGGCACCTTGGGACCTCATACAGTTTACCAGCATTTCTTCCACTATTCGAAATACTGCAAAATCTTTTGCTGGAATTGCCATCAGCTGCCCCATAGTATTTTCCTGAATCTCAACGGCCTGAAATCTCTTCCCTTAAAAAGATAATTATAGTTTTGGGAAAAGCCAGAAGTCACAGGGTGCCAAATCTGGGCTGCAGGGTGACTAAGTCACCTGGCTGATTTTATGTTTAGCCAAAAAAAAAATGCAGGAAATGTGATGCATGAACAACATGTCCTGATGAAGGTGCCAATTACCAGTTGTCTATAGCTATACCTATGCAATCATCATATTGCATCTCTCAACCAACAAAGAACATTAAGGTAGTTCTCCTTATTAATTGTTTGGCCTGGTGGGACATACTTATGATAGACAACTCCTTTCCAATAAAAAAACACAGTAAACATGGTTTTGATCTTACTGTGACTTTGCCATACATTCTTTGTACATGGAAAATCAGATGACTTCCATTGGGATGACTGGGCCTTTGTTTCTGCATCATAGCCATAGCCTGCCTCCATCTCTGGATGATGTATGGACATCTTGAGGAAATCTCGTTCACTGGTAGTGGTTTGAATCAAGTCATTAGCAACTGCAGGATGATGTTTCTTCTGCTCTGGTAGCAGAAGCTACAGAATGAATTTTGCCAAGACACATTTCATGCCAAGATCCTACATCAAAATCTCACACACAATAGTTTTTGGAATCCCCAGATCAGTGTCTAGTTCTCCCACTGTCAGTCACTGATTGTTACTGATAGTAGCCTGTGCACATTTAACATTCTCAGGTGTTCTGCTTGTTGCAGGCCTTCCAGAACATGGATCACTTTCGACAAATTCTCGACCATCTTGAAGCATTTGTGCCATGGTTTTATTTGCTCTACAGTCATTGCACCATCCCTGAAAGCCTTCTGAATCATCCAAATAGTTTCTGTTGAGGAATGTTCAAGCTTAACATAAAATTTGATGAAGATTTGTTGCTGCATTTGGTCAGTCATTTTCAACATGATGGCCACACAGTTCACATGCTCTCTCAATGGCGTCTACTGACCCCATTGACTAGTACAGTGAAGTCATCATTGTTCACACATGTGCATTTCAGTCAAGTTTCCTTGGCTGCCAGGTTACATGGATGTCATGCAAATCATTCTCATTATATTAAAAATGTCTGGAATTCTTCCAGCCAGACCTCCTAAGTCAGTACTCAAAATTGACAGTTGCTTTTATCAAATTACTTCTTTATCTTATCCTATTTTCTCTGACCTCACTCTAACACATCTCTTTAAGGGGTATGCTAAGAATTGGACACAGAGCTGTTGGTCCAATTATAGTAATGCAAAATAAAGCAAAATCAATTCACTTCCCTTTTGTGAAATAGATATTTAATAAAATTCATGTTTTAATCTATATTTGTTGTTTGGTCTTTTATTCATACCATTATCATGTTTATTGCTATGGTATTAGCATTATCATGGTGTTTTCTGAAGGCTTTGAATAAACTTTTTATTCAAAATATTATCCATCCACCCACTGATGAAGTCTTATGCATCTTCTAGAATGCCAAGGATGACCCAGAACTATGAGGACATACATCACCAAAAACAAGCACTAAAAACCAGCACTGATGTCCAAACCACTACAAGAATTTCAGGGATAGTTTAATTACAAGGATAACAGAATTGATTATTTAAAAAACTGTCATTGTAGGCCCATTTATATCTGAACCATTTGAACAGAGTAGAAATGTTCCCGCCTCCTCCCAACCCCAGTTCCAACAACCTGTGGTAAAAAGTGCAGTATCACTGTCAACTAGAACACAAAGTCTCTATTTTATTGATATATTTTTGAAAAACTAATTATACTTACTCACAGTCTATATTCTACAATTTTCATTCATCAAAACTACTTCAGCTGAAGATTTTCTACATATGTTAGAAACAAAGCCTCCTAGAAGCTGGACATTTAAAATCAAACTTCTGATTAAACTGAGAGAGAGCATACCTCTATTTTTACATCAACACAAAGTCAGGAACACACGAACATTATTAAACAAGGCAGAGATACATGTACTGCGTGTAGACCACTAAAGTAAAGACAGGCTAACACTATGAATAGTAGTTATACTTGGAATTTAGTTATTTTATGGCCGTTGTGATTCATTTATAGAAAAAAAATTGCCTAGCAAAACATTACTTGAATAAAGCCTACTAGAAACTTGAAATTAAACATCAAATTTTTAATCAAACTGATAGACAACAAGCCCAAGGAAAATCATTATACTACTCCTTGTTTAATTGAGGGCGAATAAAGAAGAAAAAGCAGGTAAGTTGTCTGCATTAACAAACACATACACAACTTTCAAAATAACAGAAATCACAAACTGAAGATTCAGTGGAAAAAGAGTTTTCAAAGGTGAGTTATTAAGAACTGGCAAAAGGTTTAGAAAACTATTTGGCTTGTCAATATGATGAGGAAAATATGGTATATTTTTTAAAAGAGCAGAAATAAATTAGAAGACAAAAGGCTGAAAAGATAATGCAATAGAATAATTTTTTAAGGAGAATCACATGATTTCACTCATGCGAGGTATGAATCTGAGAGCAACAAATAAACAAGAAAAAAAAGCCTCACAGACACAGACAAGAGTTTGGTTGTTACCTGAGGGAAGCAGGATGGGGGATATTAAAGGGTAAAGGGTGTCAAATATACAGTGACAGAGATGATTTGACTTTGGGTAGTGGGCACACAATGCAATATATAGATCACGTGTCACAGAAATGTTTTCTTCAGACCTATATAATCTTATTACCTAACCAATGTCACCTTGATAACTTTAACTTATAAATATAAAAATAAAAAAGGAAATAAGTTGTGAAAGAATTTTGAATAAAATTAAAATCTCTATTTAAAAATAACTAAACATTTCCCATGGCTTTGCAATCAGTTAATTCAGTATAATATTTGTAAAGGAAAAATGAGTTTTCTCAGAATTCAAAGGAAGGAACAATATTAATTAAATGATAGAAAAAAAGAGGTAAGAGACAGGGGTCAATAAAAGAAATATGAGGTAGGAGTAATTTTTATTATAAAAGAAGAAATCATAAAATACTATATAGAAGTCAATATTCACAAATTAGAACTATGTGTATTTAATGAGATTCCTAAATTATAGTCAAAATCAATGAAGAGCAGACCATTCTGGTCATCTATTTTATATTAAAAGAATAAAGGAGAATCCAATAACCATTCAAAAAATAACATTATACACTAAGATTCAAACGCATGAATAAGATATTTCAGGCATTAGATTTTGCTCTTGCTGTATCAAATTTCAGAAGTCAATAGAAAAATTGGTAATATATTTTGAAAGGAAAATTGTGTGAACAAAGAATTTTACTCCAATTCAATTTTATTTTATGTGAGGGTCACAGAAACATAACTAATATAAAATAACTGGGAAATATATCACACATATAAATGTGAAAATTCTGGTGAATAATGTAATCCAGCCAGTATACAAAAACATTAAAATATAGGATTACATAAATCATATACTGACAATAATAGTAATAACATTTTATCAACTAAATAATATCCAAGTTGCCATAAAAATATTAAAAAGAACTATTACTTCAGCAAATCATACCTGAATTGCTATTCTAATGTACTTATAATAATACTGTAATGTACCTTTTCTAATGATTCCTATATTTTTTTCTAAAAGTGGACTTTTATTTTTATCAGCCCTCATTTTGAAAACCAGCATGGAATTCTGCCAAAGAAATTCCCCTGAAAGGCTCCTTTAGCAATTGTAGTTTAATATTGTTTAGTATCATAGCAAAGTAATCCTCAGAAATTAGATACCATATATATCAATGTACATATATATGTGTATATATATATATATAACTTTGTATATAATATATAATAAATTTATATATACTTTGGAATATATCACACATATAAAAATGAAAATGTTGGTGGATGATGTAGGAAAATGTAAATTTGTAGGTAATACCAAAAAAGAGTACATAAAAATGTTATAGCTATTATTGTTGCCATTTTTTTCTAAATTTCCACATTTGCTAAATTGTCTTTGATAAAGATGTGCTACTTTTGAATTAAAAAATAATAACTAATAAACATCAGTTTGGGTGAATCACACTGTTACCCGTAAAAATAAACTCTACCTTTATTGATTTGATATGTTTCTAGAACTAATATAGGATAATTCTGATTTTTGTTCTGGTAGATTTGGTCCATTGTTCTGGTCAGTAAAACCAGAACAATGGACCAAATCCTTTTTTCTCAAATGGATCTTATTACTTATTATATTTACTACCTTTTTCCAGTGTTGTATCACCCATTAATTTGATGAGAATTTCCTTAATATTTCCATATAAACCTAAAGTTAGAGCCAAGAGAATGCCATTCTAACTTGATATAAGTGTAGTAGGATCTTCAGGTTTCTGTTGTTCCAGCAAGACTAGTTAACCTATTTGCTCTTGATTCAGACTCCTCTTTTTCCCCTCTTATTCACAAGTCTATCTTGAGGAATTTAACCTAAAACACTCTGATGAATATCAGTTTTATCTTTTGCTTTGGTCTACTAATTTGATATACAAGCATTGTTCATGGAGCTCCTGGCCAGCTGCTCCAAAATATATCCAAGTGGCATATTGACTATTTTGAATTAAAGTTACTTTAGAAACAGCCAGTACAGGAAGAACACTTTGATCCTCCTTTCTGTCCCTGGAAACAAGAATTAAATCTCCCATGTGAGAGGTACTTACTTCCTCCTGCACCTGGAGGTAGAGAGACTTTCTCATCTGCAGAGATAGAAAATCAGGGCTGAGAGGCTGTGTAAATAATCTCTACCTCCTTCACTAATTAATACCCAAGTCCAGGTTCATCTTGTCAGTTCTTCAAAAATTTGTCATTGTATAGAAGGTAGATAAACAAGCTGTTTGGTTATTTCCTAGGTCTCACATCTATGAGACCTACATACATACAAATTAATTTGTTTTATTTTCTCTTTTTTTCTTCTCCTGTTAATGTCTTGTATCAATTTAATTATTAGGCCAGCCAAAAGAACCAAGATGGGTAGGGGGGAAGTTTCCTGTCCCAGACACACACAAAAGTAAGAAGACTAGATTAGCCTCAGATACCTTGCTCATATCTGAATATCTAAATAAAACTTTGCTGATGGGTTTAAGAAAATGTCAAATGTCAGTTTATTCTTAATACTCATTAAATATAAAACACTCTTACTGTCTCAAAATACTTAAAGTATCAACATTTTACCATTTGAATATGTTATGCAAATGGCAGAATATAAAGGGAAATTAAATGAACCGCCCCAAATTTAAGCAACTTAAAAAATTTTAATGTATTAGAAAATTATGATAAAAAGACATTCAAAAAGTTGAAAGAATAAACCTGAACACTATAAAATGATTAAACTATTGCTACTGTGAATATATTCTGCAAAACAGGTTTTTGTTTGTTTGTTTAATTGATACATGGATACCATTAAGAATCTGAGCCAGCAGGAATGGAGTGAGGGAATCAGCCTTGAAACAAGGAAACTTGTAACAAGCTGCCTTGTCATAAGACCCATAGAAATACCAGAAATCAACAAATAACAAAGATTTATTCTCATTAAAAATAAAATATAAAGAGGACATCCTATGCAGCAGTCCTGTGGGAACTAAGATGCACTATTATTTTATTTTACTACTATAAACATTAAATAATGCTTAGAAATAATTATTTTAAAAATTTAGTGATAAAATTATAGCCCATTTTGATTATTATAGCTTAAGACAATTTTGAAATAATTATTGGACAAATATACAAATGACTGCTTTTATTGCTTTTATAAAGCTGAAGAGTAGACAGTTTATTATACTTTTCCAATTCCATAATTCTGAGTGTTGCCCCAACTTACATTTTCTAGTGAGTAGTTTTAAAAGAATATTGAATTTTTTTACCCCTGGATAACTTATAAATATATCTACAGTTTTATCTCTGCCTAGTGGGTTACAGAAATTAATGTATTCTTTTTTGTTTGTTTATTATTTTTAGTTTATTTAATTATTTTTCAAATACAGTTTTCTCTCTGTTACTCCCATCCCATCCCACCCCTCCAGGCTTCCCCCTCCCTCCCATTTCCACCCTTCTCAGTTGTTGTCCATGTATCCTTTATATTTGTTCCTCTAAATTCCTCCCCTACTTCCCCTGAAATTCCCTCCCCTCTCCCCTCTGGTCGCTGTCCCCCTGTTCTCTATTTCAGTGTCTTAGGTTATATTTTGCTTACTTGTTTTGTTGTTTAGCTTCCAAGGTGAATAAATGAATGAATTAATGGAACATGAATGATTAAATTCTCTATAAGATTAAGAAAAAGAATAAGGGGCAGGGAGGAAGAGAACATACTATCTAGAAAAAACACTTAAACCAACCATAAATTAATATACTAGGTAGGTTTCTGGATGGAATTACTGGTCCTTAGATTAAACAAATATGGAGATAATGGAGCAAAATACAAGGGAGATCTTTTCAGTCTAATCTTTAACTATTTCTAGATAGTGGAATAATATCTCTTTAATATTTTAATTGTGGAAGTGTTTAATATGCTAGGAGGATTTTAGTGGGATTAAAAATTGTTATTGGAATCCATCAAATTGAACTCGCAGTACGTTATTTAGACACTTTGCTAGTGCACATCCTAGCGAAGTGGTAAAATGCTGGCTTCAATGCACATGGCTTCAATGCACAAGTGTTCAAAATCCAAATGCAGTACTCACAAGCAGTCGGCCTCAGACAAAGACCTTTACCATCAGTGGAGTGACTGTATTATAATATGAATACCATAATGTGAATAAAGGCATTGCCACTAAGTGAAAACTGTTCATTTTTTCTACTTTTGATTCACATAGTTTATCATTCATTAATATATGCAACTTGTTTAGACCATGAGTTTATTTATAATCACATATATTGACCCCTTACTAATTTAAAGAATAAAATGCTTATCCAGGCACTTAGCATGTGAGAAAGAAGCTCATGTAATTATACTGCTTAAAAAGACCTCAAATCTTTGGGTTTGTTTTGTTTCCAGCCATATGGTATGAGAGCACTACCTTGCCAAAAGTTAAGCAGGTTGGAAGAATGTCATTTTGCAATGGCTCAATTACAATAAAAAAACCCTAAAATTTTCATAGCTAATCCTGTTCTAGCATCAACCAGGAACAAATAAAGCTGTGGCATTCTAAGAATGCCATCCATCTAAATTGTCCCACCTATCATAATCTTTAGGCTGCATATGTAGTTTGCATCAATTTTTATTGGCCTTCCTGTTTCATGTCATCTCCAACTTCTGTAAACCTGGATTACCTATTCATAATTTTATTGGTCTATGTAAGTGAGTTTCTTCAGTCCTGCTTTCGTGTCTCTTAATATGAAGGAGAACAGGCTTAGAAACATGCTACTCCTTATTAAACCAATGGTTGTTAATCAGGGGAAGTTTTGCCATTACCACTCACACTATTCACTTATGTCTGAAGACTTCATTTGTCACAACTTGGAGAGGAGAGGGTGGTGCTACTGACACCAAGAGTGGAAGAGGCCAAGGGAGCTGTAAACATCTTACGATGCCTAGGCAGGCCCCTACAACAAAGGTGTATCCAGTTCAAAGTGTCCCTAGTGCCTAAGGTGAGAAACCATGCTTTAAAAATAAATACTGAGAGTCATTGAGAGCTGTTCTAGGTAATAATAATAGAGTGAACAAAACAAAGTCCTTACTGTCATGCAGTTTATATCCTAATAAGAAAATAGAAAATAAACAGAAAAAAATAACTAGTATGATTTTTAAATTGTCAAGTGCCACAAGAATAGAGCACCATAAATAGACAAAATGTGAGTGATGGAAGAAGTAGGGATGAAGATAGCCAGAATATTATTTGTAGGAAAGCACACAACTGTCAAATAACATGTGTTGTTTTATTATTCTCACCCTTCCTTTCTCACTGAACTTACTCTCCTTTATGTAATTACCTTGTGCTAAGTTACACAGTAATAATTCTAAAGAAAAAAAGCACAGCAAAGGCAAATATTAAATAAGTATAATTTACTGAATTCACACACTTGGTAGCTTTCAGGATATCTTTTGGTGAATATTGATTGTAGAAGGCTTGATTTCATAAAAACTAATAAATAATTGTTCTAGATCTAAATGGTTGTCCACATAGACTAACACATCAAGCTCCTTTTTGGAAGGTTTTACTTTTATTTAAACCTTTTACAGTAAGAACCACTCAAAAACTATGTTACTGATGAAAAACAGAGTAAAGGTTGAAAAGCAATGTTATCCAAAAACCTAGGTCAAAAAAAAAGTTAAGACAAGGGTGCGGTAAATATAAAAACACTCAGGGCAAAATAGTCTACTCCATGTAATCGTTGTTGATGGAAATCCACACATAGAGATGGAGTTGGAAAATTGGTTATATAGTAACTCAACCTGCATTATGATTAACCTGCATGAGATGAAAGTGCCCTTTAAATAACATCAGGAAGCAGTCAACCTAAAATGTAATCAATGTAAAATAAGCCATAAATTTACAAAAGTTATGAAAGTGCATTGAAAAAAAGAATGAATGAGGCTGTAAAGATGAATACCAATGGACAATGGTCACCAAGGAGCCTGTAGGAGGTGTTTCGGGGGGGGAGGATTTGTCATTGTGCCTCCCTCCCCGTGGAGGTGCATCTCCTGCTAGTCTACAGAGTAGGGCATCAATTCAGCCTGTGAGTGTCATACAAACCTTCCCATTAGCGTTTACGAAGAACAAATGAAAGGAACTCTTGGTGTACAAGCTGGTCTGTGCTGAGCCTGTTTTGGCAGAGAGACTCCCTAAAAATTGAAATTTTATTTTGTGTTTTATGTAAAAATACTTACTTGCATTTTGAATTCCTCTGCATATTCTATTACCTAATTGTGTTTGTTTTAATACAAATATTTTGGGGTGGCTTATCTATTACTGATAAAAAATTAAATTTTGCTGTAAAATTGATACTCTAAGGCAAAGCACCATGTATTCACACATAACAAGCAAACTAGAGATGGACTCATGGAAAACAGGTTAACAGCTCTGGGTGGGGTTGAGGGGTGACAGGATCCAGCAAAAAAAGAAAAAGCACTCATGGACATGGAGAACAGTGTGGTGGATGCAGGGGCAGAGTGGAAGTGGAAGAGAGTTTAAGGGTGATAAATGGCAATGGAAAATATAATAAAAATAAACAATTAAAAACAAAAGTACTCTAGTTTGGAAATCAAAGTTTAGAGTGCCAGCTGGAATAAAAATACATATTCTCCTAAAGCTACATCTACCAAGTAGATTTTTTTAATATTAATCAAGTTTTTTAATTGTTTCAATTCTTGGAATAGGATCCCCTGGCCAGTAGACACTCATGTTTTGTCAATATAGCAGACTGCTTCCCAATATGAATTAGTAAATTGGTAATTTCATTTACAAACCAATCTTAGAATGTGGGTTAAATGCACACTTGTTTCCACTAATTATCGTAGTATTAGTGTTTCACGGATCTAAAGTAGGAGATGTTGTATCCCGCAGTTCTGACTAAAGGACACAAGCTTGTGCAGTTCATCTAGGAGCTTGCACTTGCGTCTTGGCTGGCTTCTTTGCTGTGTGGAAGAAGAAACTCGATAAAAGAGATGAGATATCAACCCTTACTTCAAAACTTTAAGTCCTAAGCTACTTCATCACTTCCTCATTAAAACAAAATTTTACCCATCCAATCCCAGCACCTTGCCCTTAATATTGGGAAAGATGGAAAGGATGGTCTGTGAGACGTTAACAAAATGTTAATCTTACACATGAAGACCCGAAGAATACATAAAGCAACATGTGATTGTAAGTTTGCATCATGACTTTTTCTTTTTTTTTTTAGTGGTAGTATATGTGTATACTTTATTTTTTAAATTAATATTTACTGTATTTTTTTCATCACCAATTAGTCCCCTTATGCCCTCCTCTCCCCAGCAATCACCATATTGTGATTCATGTTCATGAGTCCTTTTTCCTTTTTGCTCAATCCCTCTATCCCCTAACCTCCTCCCATTAGCTGCCATCTAATCTCCATCCATAAGTCTGTCTCTCTTTTGCTTGTTAGATCACTTTGTTCATTAGATTTCACATATGGGTGAAATCATATAGTATTTATCTTTCTCAGACTGGCTTATTTCACCAGGTCCATCCCTACTATCTCAAAGGGTAAAATTTTCTTCTTTTTTAGAGCTGAGTAGAATTCCACTGTGTAAATGTCCCATAGTTGTTTTATCCACTTAAATATTGATGAACACTTGGGCTGCTTCCGCATCTTGGAGATTGTAAATAATGCTGCAATGAACATAGGGGTACTTATGTTCTTTCAAATTAGTGTTTTGGGTACCTTCAGATATATTCCCAGAAGTAGGATTGATGGGTCAAAAGGCAGATCCAATTTTAATTTTTTGAGGAATCTCCATACTGCTTTCCACAGTGGCCGCACCAGTCTGCATTCCCACCAACAGTGCTGTATAGAGTATATAAATTAACATACATACTTGTGTCTAATAAAAATTTACAACTGGGGCAGTCACTTTTTAAAAGTATTTTTATTGATTATGCTATTACAGCTGTCCCAATTTTTCCTCCTCTTATCCCCGCTCTGTCCTGACCCCCAACCCTCCAGCATCCCTCCCCTTAGTTCATGTCCATGGTTGTACATAGAAGTTCATGACTCTCAAGCTATAACATTACATTAAGTGAATGTAATTCACTTAATTAACTACATCTCAAAGCAGCATCTCAGTTGTATCCATGAAATCTTTTGTTGACTCGTGGCCAGCCCGTGATTCCACCAGGCCCTTCACCTGCCTCTTTTACAGGTCTGCTTGCTAGCACTTGCCTGTGTGCACACTGTCTCCCCCCTTCTCTCTCTCCTTCCCTATCTCTCCACCCCATTCAGGACCAAGTAGTCCCTTTAGTTCCTCTGTTTCCTCTCATTTCCCCCTGAAACTCTGGTTTTGTTTCATATTATGCTTGGTCATCAGAACAGGTGAATGTCATTCCAGAATTTCTGATTCTATTATTAAAGGGAAAAAATGGATCTGTGGAACATGTTTGTAGAAAAAGCATTAAAGAAAAAGAGGTCCTGCCTTTGTTACCCTTAACAAAGGCCCTTTTATCCTCTTAATCTTGACAGGTGATAGAAAAATAGGGGAAGTGACATAGGAGTAAGTGGGAAGAAACACACAGGTGGACCTTTAAACAGAGTCATTTTACTGATAGCCTTAAAAACAAAAACAACAACAAAAAACCCTGGGATATCAAGAGCACTAGAATTAGCCTCTCTGAATGCAAGAAAAATACCAATAGGGAGGATTTGCCAGGCTCGTTGATACGTTTTCTTAAGTTCTCACACCACCACTCTACAATGCGTTAAGGTACATAGCCAGCAACTACTTCAAGATGCAGTACTTCTTTTTTTTTGTCTTTTTAAAATTTATTTTTTACTGTATTTTTTCCATGACCATTTATTCTCTTACACCTTCTCCCACCTCCATCTGCCCCTCCCCTCCACCCTCAACCCTGCTATCAGCACAGCTTGGGAAGGGAGTGTGATACAGACTCTTTTTTGATAAAATATAATATTTGTCATGTAGAAAAAATATTAAACATGTTGGGCTTTGCTGAAGCTTCCAGAATTCAGTTCTAATGTTCTGTGTAAGAAGTTTGCCATGCTTCAAGTATAACTAAGTTTTCCAGTACATTGTAAAGACTTCTGTTTATTTTGCCAAATTGACTTCAGATTTAAAATGATACTTCTGTTAATTATTTATAGCTAGGTGATATTGAACTGATAATTAATAGCATATAATTTAATTAATTGGTTTACTTTCTCTTCAACTGTTTTTTATTTCCCTGGCGTAAAATTTGCAAGATTTTGACATAATAAATATTTAATTAACTTTCAAGGGAAAAAGTCTGAGAAAAAAAGAGATTACCCTCCTATTCCATCACTGAGTAAAGGAAGAGTGGGTTGCTCTGGAGAATGAAATGGGAAATCTGGAGTTTCTTCAGAACTGCTGAGTCAGGTCTTCAAAACAAAGCATTCTAGAACTACACAATTTAAGAGCTAATATTAATTAATTTAAAATTAATTCCAAGGATATGTAGCATAAATACATTATGTATTAACAGTAGTTAAAAGATTGAATTTAAAATTAAAGTACCAGGCAAATTTTGGCAGTAAGGGGATTAGTTAATATTTTTATTATTCTACCCTTGTTTTCTTTAGTACACAACATCATTACTTTCTCCCTTTCAAACAGCCTATCTTTTGCCATCTTTCTCTTTTTATGTATTTGTATTTACAAATGTATTTTCTTCTACGATAAGATTATATATTTCTTAATAGATTTTGAAAGCATTGTAGATAATTCAGTAAAAGTATGCCTCTTTATGCACTAAAATGTTTATAATAGTTAAAGCAAAAATAAGTATGCTATATCATGGAAAATAAAAATTCTAACAATATCTAAAATTCAAAAAATAAGATGATACCTAAGAAATAAAATATCATTTTTAGAGTTTTCCATAGTGATTTTAAAAATAAGTATACAATTTACACTGTTTCTTATAGGTATTTTTAAAGAAATAATGTTTTATCATCTCACATAAACCTCACATAAACATACCTAACTAACTAGGTTTCTGAAAATATTAAAGGAAGAATTATCAATACTCTGTTAAATTTGACATTCTGAATAACGGAGCATTACCACATATTCTTCGTGGAGTTCTAAATTTCAAAAATAGAACTAAGCAAAATCAATCATAAAATCTGTAATGAATATTTTTTATTTAATTATTAATGAGGCACCTCAGGAGGACTAGTTGTGTTGAACATCAATTACCATTTTTACATGCTAATGATTTCTGATTCTTCTATAATTTTACTTTTTTAGGTTCCAGACAAATAGGAAGTTACTATAACAGCAATTCAAAAATGGCGTTCAAGGCATTTTATTTTTTAAATAATATCAAGCACAGTTTTCCTAAGAGGGGAAACACTTCATTAAGAATGCTGCAACAGAACAGGAGGAGAGGTTAAGGTTAACAAAGATTTTCCTTATTTAACAAATGAAAGAAATGCCATCCTGGTTCAAACTGTCATTATTTTATTGCACTCCTGTATATCATTTTTGCAAACTTCCAAAATGTCTTTCTTTTTCTAAAATATTCTGGCTGACTTTCAGCATCTTTTATTTTTATGTTATCTCACGTGACTTTTTGTCAAGAGACACTTCAGGATATTTTTCATAAAACGTATCCACTTTAGAGCCTTAGGTTTATTTTATTTTTTACACTAATGTGGCATTATCTTTGCTCTCCTTACAAGAGCAAAAATATCTCGAAAGAGTAAAGCTTCCCAAGGTCATTGGCCTGTGTCTTTCCGACTCCACGACTAGGTATTCATTTTTCTTAGTTTCTTGTCAATGCGCCACGATATCCTTCACATCTGTCTGTGCCTTTGCTTTTATTAGCAGAAAATACAGCTATAGCTTTAGTGTCATGTGTACTATAAAGACAGGATTTTCAGGAGATTTGACAACTCTCATATTTCCCGAAGTATTCTCAATGTAACACAGAAACAGTTTATTACTGTTAAGTAGTGACTGTCTCTCCAGCTTGAATAATGAAGTTCTCTAGGTCAATATTTTATACAATGATACATTTAAGGAAGCATTCCTCTTCAGCTTGGCACCGAAACAATGGCTGTCATAACACAGATCTATGTATTATCAATCTCACATGCCACCAAAATCAATCTAATTCGTGGGGCAGGGAAACTGTAATACCTTACTGAGTGAAACTAGGAATTTTCTTCTACCAAAATGTTTATAAAGGAGCATAATAAAATTATTTACAGAGATGAGCTCCTACTCCATAGCATGGAATAAATTTAACCTTCTGCAAAGCATGCTCACAGCGGCAGGTGATTTACCTATGTTACTGGGAAAGGCCTATCAGGTATGAAAGCTTCCGCCCGCGCTTCACAAAGCGACTTGGACTAATGAGACAGGAGAGGGAAAGACAGATACGCCTTAAAAAGCCTGGCTCTTGCATCCAAGGACTACAACACAAAAAAATCTAAAAAGGAAAAAAAAACCAGCATAAAGCATGTTTTATGGAATCATTGAAAATCAAAATCTTGCCCATCTTTCATTTGAATATTTCATGACAAGAGACCATTTCTAAGAGAGGAGTGTTTTTTTGCTGGTCAGATAACAGTGAGTTTTAGCATGGAATAAATTCACAAACTTTTCTCAAGAAAAATATGTAGGCCATTTCAGTCTACAGAAGCCAAAGCGTACATCTGCATTGATCCTCTTGGCAGCAAAAAATAAGTCCCTTTGAAGCTTTAAGTTTGTACCAACACCTGTTAAGACTCTGCCTGCCCTCGATTCCATTTCATATCTGGCAGCATTGCAAGTGTATTCCAATTGAAGATGATTCCATAGAATAAAGGATATGTACCTTGGCCAGACATGCACATTTATTTTTCTTTCTTATGATTTTCTTCATATATATTCTGTTCCTACTGCTTAGGAGTTTGAAAGAACTCACTGAAGTTAAGCCTTCTCTCTTCTATGGTTGGCCAGTAAATTCATTTTAGTGAAAAAATCATTTTTCTAGATTTTGACCTGCATTTCCCATTGAAGATTTATGTATGATCAAATATTGTGTGTGTGTGTGTGTGTGTGTGTGTGTGTGGAGAGAGAGAGAGAAAGAAAGATTTGATTAGCACCTCCTAACAAACCAAATAATGTGCTCATTGTTTCTCATCATTCTTTATACTTCTCTCATGTGGCAGACTACATTATACCAAGATGGGCACACATATAAATGTTCTATCACACAGGCTTTTCTTTAAGATGACATTAATACATCTCCATCAAAGAATGGAATCCATATCTATCCTCTTGAACTTGGGTGCATCTTTATCATTGGTGGAAGTAGCTCTCTGACTTTTGCAGTTGTATCATAAAAGATGAAATGACTTCTCCTACTTCTCTTTTCTCTGTCTCTGCATTTAAACCTTGCCATAATGTTGTGAGGAAGACTAGATCACACGGAGATACTGCATTTAAGTGTTCCAGCTATAGTTCTAGCTAAGACAGTCAAAGCCAGGATAAACCATCATGCACCTGTGAATAACGTGCCTTCAGATTCTTCCAGCACCCAGCTTTCAGTGCTTCCAGTTAAAGCCCAAAATGTCATGAGAGAGACTAGCCATTGTTACTAGATCCCGTAAATATTTCTAGCATTCAGAAACCATGAGAGATAATAAATTACTTTGTTTTAAGTCACTAAATTTTGAGTGGTTCGTTATCTAGTAATAGATAACTAATGTAGTTTAGCATACCTTTTAATCTCTTATCTCAAAATCAGTCAGGTATCCATTAGAGTCTACAAAATTGTATCTGCAAACTTTATAACAGGTTCTATAAGCAAGTTCTATAAGCAATGTCTTTCCTTCAGCCACGGAACTTCATCCCCCACCAAAACCCTTCTCAGGAGTGACAATATCAGTGTCAAAGGAAATTAACTCTTATTCCTGTATTTTCCCATTGCAATGTCTGCAGAAATCTTAATGAAGTAATTATGTGCTTCAAGACATATTGGTTTGGGACCTGAGAAACTAAATGTGCGCCACAGATGGCTCCAGGGTGATCATGTCTATAAAGATGCCATGGGCCAAGTGACTTCGCCCAGAGCATGATGTGTGACTCACCTGAGCAGATTCAGACCGTTCCTAAGGACATCTCTCTGCCCCACCTGCTCTGGGCACTTGAAGCCTGAATGCAACTGTCATGTATTGCACACCATCGGATACATGTATCATTCAAATCAAAGTCCAAATGGGGTTCTTTGACTTAAGACTTTCTATAGAGAACCAAATAACTGAACTGATTCTAGGGAGTGGGAATGATGTTGCTATGTGGTTAATTCTAACATAATTGTATTCAAGAATTACAAAGGCCATAAAATTGTGATTTTAGTTCCTTTAGTCACACAGTTATTTCTTCCAACAGAATCTTATAATGGCGAGCTCCACATAAAACATGAATAGCTCAGGGTTGAAGTGGCAGTTGGGAACCCAAAGCCCTGGCTGCTCTGTCCTGCTCTGCTCCCCATTTCAGGAGTCCTACCACTGAACCCCTGCAGAAACCCCGCTGGTGCACAGGGGAGCAGAGTTCATAAACCAGTGTTGTAATTCCTTAGTTCCTCTTTGATATGAAACTAGTAAAAAAAATTTTTTTCCCTGTTTTTTTTGTGACTGGGGAATATTGTCCACAGGGCCCACATGGAATTTATCTTATCATCTTCAGATTCTGCCCATTTTCTGTGTGTCTTTTTTAAACATAGGCATAACTGAAGAACTCACATGCTAATACAAATAAACTTATTAATAATTTCATAGAACTTTCTGTAATTTCTCGAAGTATAAATTTTAAAATCAAAGTATCTCTACAGCAAAGGAAATTTTGCTTTTTCCCTCAGAAAGTTCTATAAAAATTGCCTGCTGAGTATTAAATATTATTGGAGGAAATATCTGACCTATGTATTCTTTTACTGCTCCCTATTCCTTGTCCCAATATTCAGTCATTTTCCCAAGTTACATCAGTTTAATCTCCTCATATTACCTCCTCTCTCTTACTCCTCTACAAACTTCTATAAACTGGATAACTACTCCTTCCCCTCAGACCCAGTCTTTGCATCCCAAGTGACTTCCCTGCCCTTTCTACTTCTTTTTAAATATTGATGCCTGAATAATTTCCAAAACCGTTATAACCCTGCCCTGTTCAGATATTTTCACTAGCTTCTCTCCTCACTACTTTTGTGTAAATATCTTTACTTGACTAACCGGCAAAGTTTTCTAGAGTCTGATATCGAAGTGAAGTTTTTATTAAGATTCTACACAAACCCTACACACCAAAAAAAACATCACCTAATTTACCTACAATGATTTAAGAAGCTTGGAGGAGCTTACTGCTCTGAGAAAATAAAAGTAACAGGATGAAAAAGACTAGGTAAAAATAAAAACATATCAGTAGCATTAGTAGCATTTATTACTAAAATTAGTAATAAAATTACTAATTTTATTAAATAAAGGTGCATATTATGAAGTCCAGTGGATTTTCCTATGACTCTCCAAAATCAGAATAAAAATGGAAACCAGATCAATGTGGATATTCATAATATCCTTAGCATCCATGTATTAAACATACACCTGTGTTCAGGGATAGGAATATGGCAATTATTACATGGTTACAATACAAGTAGATTAACGGCTGCAGAAAATGTTCTTTATTATATACCCAGCAGTATATTTGTTATTTATTAATCACAACAATATTGGGGATAAGTCCAACTTCTCTTGTCTTTATTTAATAGATAAAGGGCTTAGACTGAGAAAATGTAGCTAACCTACCCCAGGGACCCAGAGCTGTGTAATGATACTGAAACACCAAGCTAAGCAGTCTGGCTTCAGAGACAGAATTCTTAACCATTATTAGGGGAAAAGGGGAAGGATTCACAGAAACTTGTATAAAGGACACATGGAGAACAACTAAGGGGGGTGGAAATGGGAGGGAGGTGGGGAGCACAGGGCAGGGTGGGCCGGGATGGGAGTGGGGGACAGAAAACTGTACTTAAACAATAATTAAATAAAAAATGCATTAAAAGGCCCTCCTGGATGCCCACTGACATCGTGGATGAGTTGTGACCCATACGCCTAGTCCTCCCAGCTCCTGCACAGACAATGTGGTGGGGAGCACTAATGGATGCTATATGGAATGGTGCGTGTCTCAGCTGTGTGTCCACACTACCTTCTCCTTCACCACTAATTCTTTTGTTGCCTGTACTTGGCCTGTTACTGTGATTCCTGTGTCTGTGTCTCCACACTTGCTCTGAATCTGCAAACTGTTGTGCACTATTGGGGGGATGGTTGGCACTGACTTGCTGATCTCACCCTGCCCCCATGCTCTACTCTGCTAACTATGTTGATCACACTGGTGCCTTGAGATCTAAGAGATCCTCCTACAGGTATCACCAGTCATCATCAACAATCTTGCCCCGACCCTACCTTAGCTCTCTTTCTCCACCTTTTTCTCAAGACTTCCAGCTATGGAAGTGTCTATGTCCCTGCCTCTACAAGCTGCCTCCGCAGAGACGTCAAATACACGTACACCTGTGGAGATCTGGAAAGGTGGGGGGTGAGATGTTTCCTCTCACCCTCAGTACCCACCCCATGTTCTCTTTAAGAACACCACAAGTTTTCAAATAAACACGAGTGCTCTCATCCTGAGTTTGGTGATCATGCTAAGGACAAAGCCAAGTTTTGGCCATGTTTCTACATGGAAGGTAAAGAAGAGATCACTGATTTTCTGTAAAACTTCTAAATACATGACATTTCACAAATGCTGCATTTCTGTGCTCTAAACCCAAAGTCCCCAAGGACACAGAGTGTTGAACTTCTTACTGAGATATTTCCACGCATTCTAATTTTCAAATTTACACAAGTTTCAATTTGCTCAGGTTCTGACTTCCAGCATGAATTCTAAATAAGCCCCATGGTATCTGTGACAGAACCCTGATACTGCATTGGGCAGGCTTCATGTTTCAACATTATTTTGTGGGTTCTATGTAGATTTAATAGTAAAGTGCAATTAGGAGGCATGCATGATGTGCGTACTTAAGCCATCCAGAAAGGAAGCACTAAAAGCATGTATGTTTCTATTAAAGTAATAACATTGTATAGCATTATATGTAAGATAATTATCTTGTTGAGAATTTGCTATGATGCTCAATTTCTGGGATTAGAGTAAAAAGTTCAACAGTGAAGCTCCAAAGAAGGTCTAATCACACACACACACACACAATTCTCCTCCCCATCTTTAGTTTTATAGGTGTGGCTCCACAACAGAATGTAGTTATTGCTTCTGAGAAGGGGTTATTTTCATCTGGAAAAAGCTATATTAATATGATAATTATACTTACTAAAAACATAATAAAAGTGGCCCTGGCTGGTGTAGCTCAGTGGATTGAGCACAGGCCTGCGAACCAGAGGATCGCGGTTCAATTCCCAGTCAGGGCACATGCCTGGGTTGCAGGCCAGTTCCCTGCAGGCCAACTCCCAGCAGGGGACAGTCGAAAGGCAACCATACATTGATGTCTCTCTCCCTCTCTCCTTCCCCTCTAAAGATAAATAAATAAATAAAATTTAAAAAAAAAGCATAATAAAAGTGAAGTAATAAAAATATACTGAGAGGAAAATGACTACTAACTATTATAAAATATGACTGATGATAACCCCTAAACATTCTCTAAACCAATATAAATTTTATATAAAGTGTATATGAATCAAAATATGTAAAATATGTGGAATTGTATAAAGTAATCATACTTTAATTCAGAGACCTCATTAAGAACATAATATTTTGGTATTAATAGATAGTTAAATATCATTATCAAAAAGCTTCATGTATATCAGTTAGGATATGCTGGTGTATATTGTAGTTAAAACAACCCCAAAACCTCAGTAGCATATCATAATGAGTTTATTTGTCAGTCACATAAATCTCACCCTGGGTCCAGGCAGCTCTACCCAGGGCTACATCTAGTAATCCAGGTTGTGTCAAACTCATGGCATCTTACCTATTAACAGATACTGTCACAATTACCTCAGCCAAACAAGGTAATCCATGGAGAATGGCACAAATCATATCATAGGACCTCAAATTGTATTGGCCAGAGCAAGCCACAGGACCACGGGTAAACATAGAAAGGCAGAGAAGTATAATTCTTTTCATGCCAAGAAGGATAATTAGTGAATAGCCATAATAGTGATGAGACAAGTCAACTGGATTTTCATAACTGATGACTGATGTACTATATTAGCAAAGTCAAATTGCAATTAGGTCACTTTGTGAATGTAGGATGAGAGCAAGGGTGCTTAGATGATTTTCCTCTCTTATGCCACCAAGTAATCATGTCTATGCCAGAATACACAAAACATGCCAAAGACTGATATAAGCAATATCTGCATTTGTAAACAATTTCAAATGTTTTTAGAAGATTTTATTTACTTACTTTTTAGAAAGAGGGGAAGGGAAGGAGAAAGAGAGGGAGAGAAACATCAATGTGTGGTTGCCCCTCACACGCTCCAACTAGGACCTGGGCTGCAGCCCAGGCATGTGCCCTGACTGGGAATAGAACCGGCAATACTTTGGTTTGCAGGCAATACTTTTGGTCTGCACTCCATCCACTGAGTTACACCAGCCAGGGCTAAAATGTTAAATAAATAAAATTTGCCAGTCAAAATATATCTCCTGAGAACCCATTAGGAAATTAGTGATGTTTAACATGCTTGAGATATGAACCAAGGCAAAAAAAATTTAATCACATAAATAAAAATCTAGGTACATATTGTATTGTAAATAAAAAATGGGTGACCAAATTAATGAAAAAATCAAACTGTTTAACTCCTTCATTTTAATAAAATTTTATAAAATTAGAGAACTCCCCCACAAAAATGTTTAAATAAAGCTAAAAAACTCAAGTTATATAACATGCAGAATTGCTTAATATCAAGATTACTGAAACAAGTCAGCCCAGCCAACCACGCAGGAGTCTGCAGGGTAAACTTCTGCTTCCTCTATCTGTCCTGATTCAGCTACTATTTTGTGCTCTCCGGAAGTCGTGCATTTTACCTTAAGTACATATGGAGGTGAATCAAGTCCTGTGGCTCTGATTTCTGGCACAATGGACATAATTTTAATAAATCTTATAGCTAGAAGATGGACATTTTATTTTTGTTATTTTTCAGTTATATGTTCAACATTATATTAGTTTCAGATAAAGACAAATGTCATATGATTTCACTTATATGTAAAGTCTAAAAAACAAAATTAGTGAGCATACAAAACAGAAACAGACTCACAGACACAGAGAAGTAGATGGACATTTTCTAAGGCCAGGGAGTTTGGGTCAAGAGAACACAGTTGCCATTTCTTTTCTCATTCACTGCCTGCTGTTTCCCCACCTGGCCTCACCTTCCATATACTCCCTTCCCACATCCAACAGTTAAAAAATGTAGCCCAGGCTGATTTGGAAACAGGGCTGGTTGGATAATGGAAGCCTGAAAAAAATCACATAATATCTACCTAAATGTCCAATATTGTAGGGTTGGCTGTATTTACTTTTTAAACATAAGCAGCTCTAAAAGTTATAAAGTAAAAGACTAAATATCTCTCTCTTATCTTCATCTTTATTCCATTCCCCAAACAAAACATTCCATTCTAGAAATTCAGATACGGGACACAGCGGGTTTAAATGAGCCATTCAAAACCATAGAGTTTTTAACAAATACATTGAGAGGACAATATAGAAACTGTCACACACACAGAGTACAGCACTAAAGAAGGTGAATATTTTGCTATAATTTTTACAACTATGAAATATAAAAAATAGTGTATAAACACAAAGTAAAAGTTCAGAAAATGTGGTATTAAAATTACTGATAATTACTGTTAGTTCAGAATGAATATACCCTAATAGAAACACCTTTGAAGACCTGGACTTCCACTTATTTCCATTTTATATTCTATAACAAACAATTGCCAAATACATATTATTCTTTGAATTTTAATATTTTTAACCTGATGAAGTTTTAACTGGTACAGATCTCACTGGAATGTTATTAATTTACTAAATGGGACTTAATCATTAATAACTTTTAGTACTCAAAGTTGGTCACCATCCACTGGAGTTTCCAGTGAATTAGTCCCAATATCTCAGCCAGTGACTCTATAACTAGCTTTAAACAATTACTGCAGTTTTAAAAGTCACAAATTATTGTGATTCTAATCATTTGTCCTGGTCTTTGTTTAAAAGGTCCAACTCAGTACCTAATATTAAAACTTTATTCCTCTTTTCTTGTCCACTCTGCATTATTGATTATATATTGTGAAAAGATTACTCCCCCAGCCCAGATACAGTCATGTCATTCCACCACTAAAATCGTTTCATGGGCTACGCTTCACGGAGCGAACGAGAGCCATGTTCCTCATCGTTATCTAAAAGGTGCCCTTTGCCTCCTCACCACCTTCATCTAGTGCCACTCTCCCATCTGTTCACCAGGCTCTAGTCACATTGATAAGTTTTCAGGGAAAATATATGGGAAGCACCAACATGCTATGTTGCATTGAAGAGATATTTTCTAAATAGTACTCCAGTGACTAAATATAGCTCTTGTCACTTCAAAAGCTATGCATGTTATTCTTCACTGTTTACTACTTGAAGAATCAGCAGCAACTTAATATTATGCATTACAGCATCATATATTTTAGTCATTTTTATGGTATTTCTAGAGGCATCTGCCATAATGTTTAAGTGGAAAAAGATTCTGTTTCTGCCCTATAGTTTATACTATAAGTGTATGTATGCATCCGTTTAATATTAAAATGGAATTTAAAATTCCCGTATCTGAGATTATATGCTTTTAAAATTTAGATTTCATAGATATAAGGCTCTATAATTAGAATTAATTTGAGCTGTATGAAACTGGAAGTCTATACAATAATTTTGTAATTATTCATATATATTACCCTTAAGTATTTGAACCAATTTACCTGCTAAACTTACATTCTTTTAATAATATTCTTTATATTAGAAATAGCTATAACCCAGATAGATTCTTAGCTGTTACCCTACCTTCTCCTCAGGGCATCAAGAGATTTAATGTGTCAGTCTAGCTCCTGTAAATACCCTAGCTACAGCTCTTTTATTACATTCTCATATAACCTTCTCATGTCAAGGGTCTTCACTCACGTAGAGCACACTTTTGGGCTTAGGCGGAGACTCCACACACTCAGCATATTTCTGTATTGTGTCTTTGAGACCTATTACTGGGAGGGACCTGAATAACTGACACAAAACAGCCATCAGACGACACACGAAGGATTTGATGGACTGGTTTGGTATTCTCTCAAGAAATTTTTAAAAATCAGAATTCAAACTCTACTTGTAAGTAACTGAATTAGAGAAATATAGGTTCTTCTTCTTTTTTTAAATGCTTATGCTATTCCACATTTGTTTGATTTCAAGGGGTCCTGATAAAACCTGAGTTGTGATGTGCTCTAATGTGACTCAAATCTATTTGTTTATGATATAACTGTATATACAGAAAATCTGAAGGAATTCTTAAAAAGCAAAAAAAAAAAAAGGCTGCTAACTGGGAGAATATACTCACATGATATATATCAGACCAAATGACGGGTATCTAGACCTGCACTCTACCTTTTGCTACTATACATGTGACTACTTAAATTAAAATCAATTAAAATTAAAAATTCAGTTTCTTCATCATAACACTCTCAAGTATTCAATGGTCATAGGTGGCTAATGGCTGTCATATTGTAGAGCATATAAAATTCCATTGGACAGAGTTGCTTTACATATTATAAAGAACTCCTAAACACAATTAATAATACTAAATCCATAAACTAAGAACAACCCAAATATATAATTAATAGAGGAATGAATAAACACACAATGATAATTTTAAATATTAAGACACTATTCATGAATACAAAGGAAGAGATTTTTCATAAACATGAAAGAATTGCAAAGATGTATGTTGAGACAAAGAAGCAAGATATACATATCATGAGATTCTACTGAAATGAAACCAACCTATGGATTCTGAAATCATTATAGATGTTGCCTCTAAAACAACAATTTTCAAGCAATGTGCAACAAGAATTTCCAAAACATGAAATATCTGACCATTTAATCAGGATCACTGACCTCTTTTTCCTTCTTGTTAAATAAAAAACATGACAACAATGGACACAATAACCATCCAGTACAAATCAAATTTGTCCATTTTCTTTGTCAGATTGGCAAAAAATATACTTTTTGGTGTTCTGCAGAATTCAGTAATTAGTTTATGTGTGCCGTGTTATGAAAAAGGTTGAAAATCGTGGCTTTAAAAAGGTAGAGAAGGACTGACTGAAATAGGGTGGGAAGGAACTTTCTAGGACTTCAGCAGCCTTCACACATGCACATAGGTAGCCAATACATAAGGGAAGTTGATCATCTTCATTAAATATAAAAAATTTGCAAATTAAAACCTAAGCAATACCAGTATGCACTAACCCGAATGGATTTTTTTAAAAAAAAATGCAGGGAGAACTGGACAGCTACATGCAAAAAAATGAAACTCAAGCACCAACTTATACCATACACCAAAATTAATTCAAGGTGGATAAAAGACTTAAATATAAGCTGTGAAACCATTAAAGCCCTAGAGGTGAGCATTGGCAGGAAAATCTCAAATATTCCACACAGCAAGATTTTTACTAATACATCCCCTAGAGCAAGGGACATAAAGGAAAGAATGAACAAATGGGATCTCATCAAAATTAAAAGCTTCTGCATGGCTAAGGAAAACAATATCAAGGTAAAAAGAGAAGCAACAGCTTGGGAAAACATATTTGCCAATGATACTTCAGACAAAGGTTTAATCTCCAAAATATACAAAGAACTCACTCAACTCCACTCAAAAAAGATGAGCAACCCAATTAAAAAATGGGCAAAGAACTTGAACAGACACTTCTCCAAGGAGGACATACAGAGGATCCAGAGACACATGAAAAGATGCTCGATATCACTAGCTATCAGAGAGATGCAAATTAAAACCACAATGAGATACCACTTAACACCAGTCAGAATGGCTATCATAAACAAAGAAACAAACAAGTGCTGGAGAGGTTGTGGGGAAAAGGGGACCCTAGTTCACTGTTGGTGGGATTGCAGACTGGTATAGGCACTATGGAAAACAGTATGGAATTTTCTCAGAAAAGTAAAAATGGATCTGCCTTTTGACCCAGCAATTCCACTGTTAGGAGTATATCCTAAGAACCCTGAAGCACCAATCCAAAAGAACCTATGCACCCCAATGTTCATAGCAGCACAATTTACGACAGTCAAGAGTTGAAAGCCACCTAGATGCCCATCAGTAAATGACTGGATCAAAAAGCTATGGTACATTTACACAATGGAATTCTATGCTGCAGAAAGGAAGAAGAAGCTCCTACCTTTTGCAACATCATGGATGGAACTGGAAAGCATTATGCTGAGCGAAATAATCCAGGCAGTGAAAGACAAATACCATATGATATCACAGTTAACAGGAATCTAAACAACAAAACAAGCAAGCAAGCAAAATATGACCAAAGATACTGAAATACGGAACAGGCTGACAGGTACCAGAGGGGAGAGGGGAGAGAATCATAGGGGAAAAGGGGATGGACTCACATGAACTAATATAAAGGACGCATGGACAATAACTAAGGTGGGGAGGTGGAAATGGGAGGGAGGCAGGGAGCATGGGGGCGGGGCAGGGCTGGGAATATAAGACAGAAAACTGTACTTGAACAAGAATTTAAAAAAAACTACGGCACATTTACACAATGGAATGCTATGCAGCGAAAAATAAAATAAAATAAAATAAAAAATGCAGTTACTAATGTTGATGAAGAGTTAGGAGTAACAGGAACATTCATACACTGCTTGTGGGGTTTTAAATTGATAAAACCACTTTGGAAAACAGTTTAGCAGTATCTAATAAAGTCGAATATATGCCTAAGCTATGCACTGGCAATTCCATCCCTAGATGTTTATCCCAGAGAAATTCACACATCTGTTTCCCAGGAGGCAAAAAGAAGAATGTTCACAGCAGCACTATTTAAAGAAAAAAAATAAAATATATATATATTGATTTTCAGAGAGAGGAAGGAAGAGAGAGAAACACCAACCTGCTACTCCACCTGATGACGAATCCATTGGCAGATTCCTGCCTGTGCCCTGACCTGGGATTGAACCCACAACCACAGCACGATAGGATAATGCTCCAACTAACTCATCTACCTAGCCAGGGCCAAAACAGCCCTATTTATAATACACTTGTCTCTCAGTGTTCATGGGGGATTGATGTTCAAGTCCCTTATATAAAATGTCATTGTATTTGCATAACCTATGCACATCTCCCATATACTTTAGAATTTTTGTAGAATATTTATAATACTTAATACAGTGTAAGTGCTATGTACATATTCAGTACAGATGTAGGTCTAACTACATAGTATACACTAGCAACAGCTTAAATTTTTCCCAAGTTATTTTTTTTTATTGTAGGTGGTTGAATCCGAGGATGTAGAACCTGCGGATACAGAGGACTGACTATAACTCTAAACTGAAAACAACCTAAATGTTCCATAACAATATAGAAAGTAGATAATATACTACCAAAACAATAAATTTCTATATAGCATTAAAAATTAATACATCTCACCTACATGCATAAACATATCTGAACAATACAAATATAATGTGAAGTAAAAGGACCCAGGAAGAAAAACAGTATATAATGTATGATGCCATTTATAGAAAGTTTAAGAATAAATAAAACTGTTCTGTGGTGTTAGGATACTAGTTATCTTTTCGAGGGCAGTAAGGACACAGTGGGATAGGGATCCTCTGAGGTATGAAAAAGGTAAAGATTTAAGTGCTGCATAACATATCGGGTTCATTTTAACAAACCTCATCACTTCTGTATAATTATATGTGCCATTTTCTCTTTGCTTTATACTATTTTTCATGTTTATTAACTTAAGTGGGGTGACATTGGTTAATAAGATTATATAAATTTCAAGTGTAGATTTCTGATACATGATCTGTTTCATAAAGGGTATTTTATACCTTTTATACTTAACTACTTGCTTTATATTTAAAATGCTTATGTTAAATAAAATAATGTGTGCTGATCAAAAGATACTATTAAGAAAGTGAAAAGACAGAACGGAAGAATATGTTTGCAGTACATATGTTTGCTGAGAGTTTCCTGTGAGTCATTAAATGGCCCTTTAACATTTATCATCTCAGATAACCTTAGCAACAATCACATGATTGCCCCATTTTGCTGAAGGGGAGACTGAGGCTGAGAGGGTTTGAGTGACTTTCTTCAGGTCATAAAGGCAGGTTTACTCCAAACCCATGTTCTTCTGCTCTGAAGTCATACAGTAAACTGCTGTAAGGATTTGGCAAGTCATTCCTAAAGCCATAGTTATATATCATTTTTCAAAGTGGTATTAAGAGAGATTAAGGATTAAGAGAGATTTTTAAATGTACATACTGATGGGTATATACTTTTAATAGTACAAAAGTGATACGGTGTAGAAGAGAACAAAACCTTTGGATTCACATGGAATCCTGAACCTATTATTTACTGTATGGTCATGAAAAGCAACTTCTTTGAATCCTGGTCTCCTCCTCGGTAGAATGACAGTGCTTTCACGTACATCTAGAATGCTGCTTGGCACTGCGGTACGAATGAATGAATGTTCTTTAATATGACAAAAAGTGGTAGCTACTTACCATGAATGTTTTTAAATATATCCTTTAGGCACTAAATCATGTCCATCACAGATCTCCCTACTAGTCCACCATCTCTCTGTGAATCTACATTGAAGGGAACTAAATCTCATCATGAAAAATCAAACACAAATACGTTAAGAAGTCTGAAAAGTTTCTTACTACATGCAATCCAGTCTAGTGCACAATTTAAGCTAAAGCTGAGCAATTGTTTTGTGTTTTAATATGTTCTAAAATATGCAGAAAAGGTCTATTGTATAATAATAAATGGAATGCATTAGTATTTTTATGAAGTTATTATATAAATATATAGATCATATAATTTATTTTAATTAACAATTATATTTTACCTTCAAAATAAAAATTAAATAAAAATTAATAGCAATTTGTTACTTCTTTAACTTGGTAGCAGAATGCAAATTGAAGTTTGAGTCCATTTTCATAAACTTTGAATTTTTTAAAATTATGTATATAGTTTATTCAGTCTTCAAAATGCCAATTTTTGTAAAGTAATTCAGATCATCACTTCCATTTCCAGAATCTGATTTGGACCTGTTATTCATTTCCAAATGAATTAAAGCACATATTTGTGTGATTATTTTTAAATTCACTTGCAGAGAATTATTTGAAGTGTCTCTTCAGGTGAATGACAATGCCAATAAAAAAGACAAGTCTTTGCTTCAGTCTTTCCTTTCAGATGGTACTAACAAGTTGGTGACTTTCATCAGTAAAAAGCACCTCCCAGCAGCCTAGGCCGTTGCTGTCATCTGATCTCTCTGTGGTGCACCAGATAACTACGTTGACCAGTTAAGAACTGAACTTACTGTAACTTAATAGAAATACTTAATTCATAGTGATAATGACCACGTTCTTGATTTGTTTCATTTTTAATATTTTTTTGAAAAATGACAAGGGTCATATAAGCCATGATCCTTGTCATCAGGAGTTGATAATTCATTTTTTAAAGATTTTATTTATTTATTTTTAGAGAGAGGGGAATGGAGGGAGAAAAAGAAGGAAAGAAACATCAATGTGTCGTTGCCTCTCACATGCCCCATAACAGGGGCATGGTCCACAATGCAGGCATGTGCCCTGACTGGGAATCAAACTCGTGACCCTTTGGTTCAAAGCCCATGCTAAATCCACTGAACTACACCCGCCAGGGTTCATTTTTAATATTTTAACCCCCCCCAAAGGTCCCTGGAAAATAATACAATGAAGAGAATTACGTTCAAGATAGGGTTAATTTTGAATTTAATTTCTAAAACCAGGCCAGCTTCCACAGCAACTAATGAAAAGGAACCATGTTTTGCAGTCATGCTTAATAACTTGGACTGGTTTAAATAACTTCAAGATATTTCCCAACATATAAAAATAAACATTTTTATTGTACTCAGTCACTAGATCAAAAATGTCTTCCACCACATAGTTAAGGTTTGAGCCCTGCACTCGCCCCTGCCCCCATAGTCGTATGTATGTTGAAGTCCTGACCAACGATACCAGAGTACAGCCTTGTTTGGAAATGCATTAGTGCAGATGCAATCAGTTAAGATGAGGTCATACTGGAATGAGGCTGGCCCTTAATCCAATATACCTTGTACTCTCATGGGAAATTTGGACCAAGAGGCACCTACACAGGGAGAACACCATGTAAAGATTAAAGTTATCCTGCCACAGCCAAGTAACTATCAAAAGTAGGAGAAAGATATGGGACAAATTCTTCCCTCCCAGTTTCAGAGAAAGCAGGGCCCTACTGACACGCTGATTTCAGAATTCCGGCCTCTGGAACTATCATACGGTATATTTCTGTTGTTTAAGCCACTCAGTTTGAGGCACTGTATTATAACAGCCCTAGCAAACTAATACATCATACACTTGTTAAGACCATAGGTAAATATAGGTAACAGGGAGTAACTCAAATGGAAGGTAACAAATCATTTTCTTTTTTTCACTTCTCTAAATTTAGCTGTATATGCAACACTACGCACAGCAATGCTACTAGTTAGACTACTTTGGGGATGCTTCTTTCTCTTTGAGACATATAATCCCTACATTTCCAGGTAGGCAATATTTTCTTTTGAGTTCCAATATAAAAGAAGAAGGTAACAATTAAAAGGCATTGACATAAGTAGAAGCAAAGATATATTCTGTTAACACTCTCATAAACACTGTTCAGAAAGAGGATTCCCTGAGAGCAGGTGTGAACCTCCTCTTTATACAAATGGGGTGGCTGAGGATGACAAAGCCTAGTGCCAAACACACTCCTGTCCTTCAGTCTGCCAAGTCGCATCCTGATTGTAATATGGCCGACACAGTCTATAAAGAGAGAATGCACTAGGCAGAAATAAATGCTTGTAAGCATCTTCACACAACTGGTGCTGCCAGATAGTCTTCCTGAGGCCAATCAACACTGAATGATGAAGAGTCCTAATGACTGTACCAGTCACACTATAATGACGAAGCTAAAATTGAAGGTTTATCATGTGCCAGATACTATATTAAGAATTTTAAGACTTTATTTTCACTCTTTTATTTAATCTACTCACATACCATCCTTGTAAGGGAGGTCCTATTAATATATCCATTTTACTGATGGGCAAATTAAGTTTCAACACAGTTAGGCCAACTTGTCCAGGGTCCCCAATAAGTAGCTAAGCACAGATGCAATTACTGGTCTGTCTGGCTTTGGAGCCTGTGCCCTCAGGCTTCACTTCACCCCTCCAGGAGCAATGCTACTATAGCAATGACCTCTTGACCTCACTGATACATATATTTAGCTTTCCACAACTAGTATATATGAGGGAAAAGAGCTATGGTAAAAATTATAGTGTTAGCGATAGGAGTTTAGCAAGGAGAGAATCAAGGGAGACAAGACAAGTCGTTTGTTATGTATTCGTGTTGCAAAATAGTAAAAGGCAGTGACTGCCCCTCCTGAGTTGTAGTTACTTTCTGTAACTGAAGCACTTTAGTCTTCAAGGATGTCAGTCTTCACAAGCATTAATTCAGCTTAAAAGATGAGCATGGCAGCTTCATCCGTCTCCTGAGACATTGTATCATGACTTGCTACAGAAGCACTTTGCATTTAAAATGAACAGAAACATTATTCTTTGAATATAAGAGTTAAAAGCTTTAAACTCTAGGCTATGGCAACCAACTTGAGACAGTGAATGTAAAAATATAGTAACAGTACCATATGCAGTATTGATGGATGTTCCTGTGAATCAAAATATTTTGCTAACAAATGTATTACATACAATCCTATTTTGAGAATCTGTTACTAAATACCTAGCAAAGGACAGGAAATAAATAAATTCATGTGATTAGGCTCCTATGTTTTCAACTTCATAATGCATTTTATGTCATCATTTATGGCAGCTAAAACTTCACATACATTTAAAAAATAGTTTGATATTCATTGGTCTCCTACTATCTAAACAGCACTGTTGAAAAATAATTATAGATAAAACTGCATCTTTTCATCCAATCATTTACAACTAATATATCTTTCAAGGGAAGAGTGAAAATTCTAAATGAGAAAAATACTGCTTAATCTATTTTATCCTGGGGTAGAGACTAGAGGAATAAATGGTCAAGAGCTGCTTTCCTAGGGTCATGGCAAAAACCTGTTTCTTTCTCCTTTATTGAATTTATTAGGGTGACACTGGTTAATAAAAGTATATAGATTTCATGTGTACAATTCTATAATACATCATCTGTATATTCTATCACCAACCCAAGTTAAGTCTCCCTCAATTACCATCTATTCCCCTTTACCCTCTTCTACCTCTCCACACCCCACCTCCTTCTGGTAATCACCATACTGTTATCTGTGCCTGAGTATTTTTTTTTTTTTTGCTCAATCCTTTCACCCATACATGTAGGCAAATTACGGTAAAGCATTAAGAGCCATTCTTAGCATTGGCATCTTTTCTGATCAAGGGTCAAAAACATCTCTGAGTGGATGAATGGACAGTGATAGAGAAATTGTGTGTTCATTGCCTATGCATATGAGCCCAGCAATGACCATTTTCTTAGATGCCTCTTTTGAGTAATGCTTTACTTTTTGCATAACCGACTGCTTCAAATCTCACTGCTGAAGCTCTTTGTATTGGGGGCAAATTCATGGTAAAATTTTTCTTTATTTCTACTTTATTTTTTGTTTAGATTTTAATGATTATGCTATTACAGTTGTCCCATTTTTTCTCCCCTTTATTCCCTTCCACCTTGTAGCCCCCCTCCTCCCATCATCATTCCCCCACATTAATTCATGTCCATGTGTCATACATATAAGTTCTTTGGCTTTTCCACTTCCCATACTATTCTTAACCCCCCCACCCCATCTATTTTGTACCTACAGTTTATGCTTCTTTTTCCCTACACCTATACCCATTCTCCCCCCTCCCACTCCCCACTAATAACCCTCCATTATTATGATCTCTATTTCAAAAGCCACTAAAAACTAACAGTTCATGCTGCAAAATGATGTTCATATAAGAGTATGATGTCAGAAAAATGTGTCTTCTAAAGTAATAAAAATAATAACACACCCAGAGTTATTTTTTGCTATTCATATGTTGGTTTTTAATATACAATAGCAATATCACAATAGTCAAGTAACAAAAGGAAGAAAAAAGAAAAGCCACACCCTCATAGTCCTTATGAGGAAATTAGGAAATAGTGCAAAAATTAGTATCACGATGGGGCTGTTTTGCTTCCATTTTACCTAAAGAAATGACATATTTACCTGAACTATGATCTTACAGTTAATTATGTAAAACCATTTACTATGTTTACTGTCCATTGTCAGTTGCTACTGCCATTTTTGATGAATAAATAAGTAGGAAAGAGTAGTCATTAAAAATACTGCACTGGCTGGTGTAGCTCAGTGGATTGAGTGTTGGCTTGTGAACCAAAGGGTGGCAGGTTCAAATCCCAGCCAGGGCACATGCCTGGGTTGCCCACCAGGTCCCCAGTAGGGGGTGCGTGAGATGCACCACACACTGATGTTTCTCTTCCTCTCTTCCTCCCTTTCCTTCTCTAAAAAAATAAATAGTCTTTAAAAATACTGACACTTGTTCAATTATATTTTTATATTAAAAATACGTGAAGTCAATTACTTTAAATGAGAAAATGTTAAGCATCTTAGAAAATATTTTTAGTGTCAGATCACAAATATATCATTGAAAGTATAACTTTCACTTTATAAGTCTGAAGCATTTAATATTTAGTTTTTAAGCTTTGATTTTGGATCTCTACCCTACTTAAAACTTTTCTGTGAGATGTCTTATCATATCCATCTCACCATTTAAGCAGCTATGTCTATTGTTAGCATGTTTGGAGTTTAGTATCTAGTTTCACTACTAGGTATTTGGTAATTTAAGTCAAATTCTGCTTGATTCTTACACTGGCCCCAATCTGTTCAATATTTGAAATAATAAAAACCTACAGAAGCCTTCATATCTTATGTTTAAAATATTACATTAGTAATACAAAAATTATATATACCAACAAAATTATCGCATCAATTTTGATTATTTAAAATCAAAATGAAAATCAATTCATTATGAAATAATGGTTAGAAAAAATACTGAAAAACTCATCTTTCCCTTTTACATTTCACCAAAAAGTCTGTAGTGAGTGGGTGTTCTAAAGGGTGAGTGTACATTAAGACTTCATGTGTCTCACTCTCTTACCTGCATCCTTGTATGAGCTAAAATGCACCTTGTTTTCTCTACCCCTCTAGCCTTTATTAAATAACTGACACTAAATAACTATTGGTTTAATAAGTAATCACATTCATTAAGTATTCTTCTAGACATCTTTGTACATATTACTAAACAAAAGGCAGATATTAAATACTAAATTTATACTGAAAAATATTAAAGTTTGTACTTTAGTGTATTCTCAGAGCACAGTACATTCTTTTTGCTCTTATCATAAGTTATACTTCATAAACTGTAGATTTTTATTAGTCTACTTGAACTAAGAAAAAAACAAAACTTGGTCTTATTGCTTTCCTTTAATATACATTGAATTCTTATTGTGAATCTGGTTTTTCTTTATATTTCTATGATCCAGTACACTGAACACACAATAAATACAGCATGTTTGTTTAATTAAAAATGAATATATGAATTTAGTTATATGCTCATTTGGATTAGTTGCAAATGAGAGACAGGACTGGTGAATTTTGTACAGAAATGCTAAAGAGGGAGCAATGCAAATGCCACACATCCTTTTCATGGCATAGAGTAATTCTTTTTTTTTTATTAAACTTATTTTTTTAAAGATTTTATTTATTTATCTTTAGAGGGAAAGGGAAGGAGAGAGGGAGTGAAATATCAACGTATGGTTGCCTCTAATGCATCCCGCACTGGGAACTGGCCGGCAACTCAGGCATGTGCCCTGACTGAGAATCAAACCCCGATCTTTTGGTTCGCAGGCCCACGCTCAATCCACTGAGCTACACCAGCCAGGCGCATACAGTAATTCTTGAACATGTAAGTCTCACAAGAAAGTAGTTAAATACGTCCTATTAGATAATCTAATATTTTCAGATGATTTGTACAAACAAATGGATTGTTAACAACATAATCCCCTTCCATTATTTGTGAAGCTAGTTGATTTCAAATTTTAATACAATAGATATTGCTCTTCTATATTCATTATTAAATGAAAGTGATGAATAAAAAAATTTCATTAATATAGCATACACCTTAAATAAAAATAAATAATTTTATTAGTGTTTCTAACCAATTTGGCTACCTAGAAATGTCATTTTCATGAAAATAATGAAGACATTTGAAGGAGAAAATTCAGGTTTTGAGAAAATGTGCACCATGTCAGCCTTAGCTATAAACATAGGGCATAGGAGCCCTGAGTGATGATTGGTGTGTAGTTCACAAGTGTGTATCTTTGCAAATGTGTCAGCCTATAGGAGCACTGATGTCATACTAGGCTCTTGGGGTCCCTTCAGCTAAATGAGCACCCACACTAGATTGCCCCAGCTTTATTCTGAATTTTAGATTTCTTCAGGTGAAAATTTTTTCCCACAAATTTTAACACTGTTTTATTTACAGTCTCTGAGGCTGCTTGAGGAAACTCTTAGAACTGTCCAAACTATAACGTTTCTTTACAAAAAATAACTTATTACTGATTCCTCCTATATACACATAGACATACACATACATTAATTAGAAATCATATCCCAGACACACTTGGGAATGTGTTTTCAGTATATTTTTATGATACAAGTAAATAACCTTCTTTTATTTGCATTTATAAGACATCATAAAATTATAAATATAACAAGAGCTACATTTAGATTCTGTGACCATAGTGCAAGATCATTTGAGGATTCAATGTTTACGTACTGACAGATACTAATATTTATTGTGAAGAGCATAACTTACCTTGGCTAAAACCACAAACTGTGTAATAGAGTTACATGTAACACATGTAATATGCAGAGCATTAAGAGTTAACGCTCTAGGCCTGGTCTAAGCTAGTATCATATTCACACATCTTGGCTTTTCTTTTTCCAAAATCAATATCTGCAAATAATAAATGAGATCCCAGAGGGTTGAGTTAAGCTCCAACCATCACAGAGCAACTCTGCAATTGGTCATTGACTTAATAATGCAGGTGAGTGCCACATTGTAGAACATCTTTAGCACACTATAATAGAAAATTAATAGCTTTCAAATCAGCACTAGGTTTACCCTAAGGATTACATAATAGCTTGAGTTATAAAATCACCCAACTCCAAGAAGTAGAAAATGCTCTAATACCTGAAAAAAATACAAAAACTTCAACATTATGCTTAATTTGTTCCATGTACACTGTATTCTACTCAGAAAATAAAAGGCTTATGATAAACATGTCACGTTGAAAACAGTGTGCTTATAAGTTGCATTGCTGCGGCGTCCATATACAGTCCATATATCACTGTACCGGGATTTGCATATCAGAATCAGGAATGTGTGTATGGGGAATATTCTTCCTTAAATTAATAACAAGCTAAACATTGTATATGTCTTCATACCTCCACTTACAGGGATAAAAGTTGCTCCATAAAGAGCAAAAGCTTTGTTTATTTCCTCCTTCACATGACCTTCCTTTCACTAAGAGAGTCCAGAATAATAGTATGACTGTAGATTCTCAAAGTAAATTAAGGAAGAAGAGCACAAAAAGAAATTAAAGGGTAACTTTCTTATATGTGTATGTATGTGTGTGTGTATATATAGTTTACAGAGCTGACTAACAATGGACCCAAGGACTTATAAGTGAAGAACTATATGCCTACCATCCTAAAATGATGTCAGAAAACTTGAGCTGCACAGCATAAATATCTTTCTGTAAGGAGATAATAATATGTGATAAAATCACATGATTCATTTATCTAGTTTTCAATGCTAGAGAAATCTATAGACATGGAGGACCCAAAACTCGCAGGATTTCCATCCCTATATTGAGCATCTTAAAGACAGGCAGAGAGCAAAGCAAGTATTTCTAAGCTTTGTAAAGTTATTCTATTTCTATTACTTGACATGTTCAAAACAGATCAATTCACATCAAAAAAGAAAGCCACAAATAAGTCAAATTGTTAAAAGAGCAAACACATCTTCTAATTCTGCTTGTGAAACAAAATATGTGGCTTAAGTATGTATTTCTAGGTGTGAGACACAAAATCCAAATTATAACTAGATCTCAAACTCTAAAATTAGCAATTAGCCTTAAGTTAAAAATCAAAACCAAAGCCAAAACCAAACAAGTCAAATGCATAATAACAAACATTCTTGGGAACGCATAGCCGCGAAAGGATCATAGAGACTTACCCACAGGCTGCCAACATCCAGTCATTTGCTAAAGCACATGGCATTTTCCTGCAGGCTAACTTGTCTTTTACTTATCAAAGCAGTTTCATCACCTGATTTAGCACTATGTGCAAAAATTTGAGATAGTAAAAAAAAATCTTCCTTCCTTGTTCTTTCCTTCTAGTTCTTTCTCTTAGTGGCTTGTGCCATGCACACAAAATGGCACCTTTCTTTTAATGCGGAAGCAGGCTTTATTTATACCAAGCCTGTGTATGTGAGTTTGCCACAAAACACTGGTTCCCTATCAAGTGCTTGTTAGCTTGTCCAATCTGTGGCAATCACTTCAGTCCCAGGGGTTGAAAGACACAAGACGCAGGGAAAAGGGAAGCAAAAGCTGAAGAAAGATCAATACTGTACTGTGAAACAAGAAGTGTAGGCTATTTACTTTCCATTGATCTGATGATGCAGGAGAAACACCTCAAACTGGCATTAAATTAAAGGAATACATCTTCTGTGTTTTTTCACCTCAAGGTCAGGAAGGAGAGAAAAAGAAATTAGAACAAACAGAAACTAATCACAAGAGTACAATAAGACTATTAATCCACATTACAAACCCACAAAGTAATATAATTAAATTTCAGGCTCAATGAGATTCACAATAAAACAGATAGTGTTGGGTTTTATTTTTTATTTTGTTTTGTTTTAAATTGTTTTCGTGTGTACCTGGGATAACTGTGAAAACAATGGGGTGTAAGAGGACTGAATTGGATCAACATTTGATGTCTGGCTAGAGGCCCTGCATTACTTTGCAATAATCCCAAGGCAAAATAAATGTTTAGAAATAATAAGAAATAGGCTCTGTTCCAGCCACAGGAAAAAGTACTGAACTTCAATTCTCAATTTACTTTACTTTAAAGATCACAAGTATTTTAAAAAATGTATCCTCACCAGAGGACATTTGTTTCATTGGCTTTTAGAGAGGAAGTTTGAGAAAGAAACAAATGTAAGATAGACACATCAATTGGTTGCCTCCCATACACACCTGGTCCACCAGAGATCATCCCCAGAACCTAGGTACCTTGACTGGTTATTAAACCTGCAACCCTTCAGTTATTGGATGACACTCCAACCAACTGTTGACACAGCAGCCAACACCACAAATGATTTTTTAAAAAGGTTATCCTAAAATTCTGTGCCTTTGTGTCATCAGGTTTGAAAATTCTAATATATTTGGAATGAACTTCTATAGTTTTTGTGACTAGATTTGAGAAATTAAATATACCTATTTGACATCAACTTTATATAAAGAAAATTTTGAACTTTTATTCATTTATCTTCTCATTCATTCATTTATATGAGTTTCTGTGAGGGTCACTATATACACTCATACACACACAGAAATAGTTTTACTCTGGTTTTCAAGAATGAACTTGGTTTATCTGGGTCAAAATTTCAGAATTAGAGAAACCAAGGCATGAAATTAAATGTAAGTTTTACCTTTTGTGTATCTACTATAGTTTTTGCTTTGTGTTTATTTTGAGGCTCACATAAAACATCTTACAGATATAATGGTCTATTTTTAAGCTGGTAACTTCAATCGCATAAAAACTTTACCCTTTTCTGCCTTCTTCCCCATTTTGTGTTTTTGTGTTACAATTTACATGTTTTTATATTGTGTATATATTAACAAATTAATGTAGCTATAGTTATTTCTGACTCTTTTTTCTTTTAACTTCATATTAAAGTGATTTACCATGCACACCATTATTACAGTATTAGAGTATTCTGAATTAAACTATATACCCATTGCCCTTTTTACCAGTGTATTTTACATTATTGCATGCTTTAATTTTACCAACTGATGCCATTTTATTTCAGATTTAAAAACTCACTGAAGTATTTCTTACAAGGCAGGTCTAATAGTTTCACTCAGCTTTTAATTGCCTGGGAAAACCTTTAGCTCTCCTTCGTTGCTGGAGGACAGCTTTGCCAGGTAAAATATTCTAGGTTGGCAGTTTTTTTTCTCTTAGCACCTGGAATATATGATCCCATTCTCTCTGCTGAGATATTGGCTGATGTTCTTATTGGGGTTTCTTTGTATAAAAGAAAGTTTCTTTTCCTCTAGATACTTGCAGAACTTTTTTCTTACCTTTTGTTTTTGATAGTTTTATTATAATATTTCTCAGTGAAGTCCTATTTTAGTTGAATCTGTATGGGGATCTATGAGTTTCAGTATCTGAAAGTCTCTCGCCCCAGATGTGGGAAGCTTTGCATTGTGGTAAATATTTTACAATGTATCAAATCATTTGACATATATCAAATCATTATTTATACAATTTAAATATATGCAATTCTATTTGTCAATCATGTTTTAATAAAGATAGTTAAAATAAAATTAAAAACGATAACTCAGGTGGTAAAAATAATAAAGTTATCAAGTCCATTCTGTATCAACTAAGATATTTATTCTTTGTACTCTGAATTCATGTTTTAATATTTAGTTGCAATTATGACACATGAACCTCTATAAAAATCCTCTTTTTAATTTGCTAAATGAAGATCTTTGCCATTTTATAAGAAATGAATGACAAGAAGACTGGGCTAGCCATGCCAACTATAAATTATTATCAAGAGGGGCATTGTTCTTATCTACTATAACAGTCTTGGTCCATTCACAAATTTGCCACAAAACTTTTTAAAGTCAAAACTCCTCAATATAATGGTTATTTCTTTTGATTTGATCCATAGTCAAAGATGATACATTCCTAAATTGATTTTAAGTGAAACTGTAGCAAAGTTTTACCTCAACTTTCCTTTTTCTAAAATGTCACTATAATTTTCCTATAAAATCCTGAAATACATAGTATTTTTTCTATTTGTACACCTTAACTCTAAGGCTTATATTTTACTTCTAAAATTTTAATGACAATTTATAACTAATTCCTTGATATAATTAATCCTAGCTTTTATCTGTACTTTAAACATAAATTAAATTTTTATTTTGAAATAATTTCTGTCATTGATGAATATTAAAAATATAGACAGATCTAGAAAGAAATAATTATAGAGATCCATATTTAGGAAATATATAAATATGTAAAAATAATGTTTTATTTGCTACAGATATATAATACATTCCTTTTATATTTATTTAGCAACATCTTTGGAAAGATATTTTAATGTTCTTATAAAATCTTGACTTTGTACCTACCCTGTTATGAGAAAACTGAAGAGCTTTCTCATTTATTACCTCCCTTCCCCATAGCTCTCATATTTTATACAATTTTTAAAAAGTTAGACACTCTTTAAACTGGCCATTGTTTCAACTTTTAAATGTCCTTGGTTTGGCAAAATTTTACTTACAGTAAAATTACTACAGTTCAGTTACAGTAGTAATTGAACATATTTGAAGATAAACCTTTATGAAGATTTTTAGTAAAGTCATGGGAATTGTTTGATTCTTAAGCCTCAGATTATCTGAGAACTAATTATGAATTGAAATTTTACAAAGCATAAACTTCTAATATCCATATAATTTTAAATGACTTTATTTGCAATTCAGTGACTTCTTGGATATATCACTTTTTACCCCATTTGGCAGAATTACAGAAAGTTTCTCTGCTATGTCAATCTGCTAAGAACCTGCTTGTCTAGGAAGAAACTTTTGATAAGGAACATAGTTGAATGAACTCAAAGTAGTAAGCAAGGTACATTTGGACACAGCCCAGTTTGGATTCATTCTCAGAAACTAAGGCTAAACAGAGCTGGCGAAAAGGGCAAATGGCAGTACCACATTATAACTTCTTAGGTAGAATGTGATGGGAAGTTGTTCCACCATACATTCTGCATCTTCATTCCCATTTTCATTTCTGAAACATTATCTCTACAAATTTGATGACTTTTAGAGAATCTGTGTAACTTTTCATCTCATTTTCCTATAAAACATTTTAAAAGTTGAAGCATTTTATTTTGAAATTAAAAATTATTCAACTTTTATTTAAAATAGATATAAGATTACTCATATTGGATTAATCTAAAGAATACTATATTTATTACTTTCCATCACCACATGTTTTTAAAGGTATACTTATTCTTAATCCCCACATTAAGAACCTTAAAGAAACCTCTTTACGGTTTCTTGATTAACGATCACCTGTTTTTACCATATTAACATAATAAAATACCTATAAGTGGTCTCCTACCTATAGGAGACCATTCTGCATGGCATGGGCCCAGCTCCCAGTGGAAAGCAAGGTGTGATGCACAGTACCCATACCCATGGATAAGTTCTCCTGTGGGGAATCAGGCTTGCAATGTTCCTAGGCCTCTTTGAGACTTGCTTTTGCTAAAACTCCCTCACCCTGAATTGAGGCAGGAAACATTTACTGCAAAGTAACTTCCTATAATCCATGCTAAACCTTCCAAGGATAAGTGAAACTGGTTCAACCACTTTTCCCTTTTCATTTGCAAATATCCCTTTTCTGTGATGTGATTAGAGGCATCACCTAAAGTGTACCTGTGCATAGTAAATGTAACTTATTCTCTGTTAAACAATTCTTTCTTTGCCCAGAAAAAGAAATAGAGGCCTGCCATGGTGGAGGCCAAGGCTTTTTCTCCCCTTGAGAGAGAAACCATACGGCCCCTCCATAGGACTTGGTAGTTTGTGTGAATTTCTCATATCTCATCCACAATGTGGTGGACCTCATGAGCCAGGGTCTGCGTCATATAAGAATAAAATTATTTTTTTAAAAAAATTACCAGGAAATATGAACTGAAGTTAATTTTAGATTAGTATTTTAGTTTAAGGTTAGGATCAGTTCTATGTTACATTTCCTAACATGACATAGATCAGAATACTAATTTTTGGTCATATTGTGTAATGACATTGTGAAACAAAAGAGCATGCTTTAAAAAAGAGAGAGAAAGAAAAAAATTCTGGATAACCACCAAAAATATGTTATATAATTATTCATTAATCAGTACATAGTTTCAATGTTTTACATAATCTCTTTACAAATTAAGCCCCTCCATATTAGCTCATCCCCATCCAGCAAGCAGACTGTTGAGCAAGAGGAAACAGCACTAATAGCTCATCACTGGATTGCTGCTCATAGTTCCAGAAAATTGCTCATTATCTTTCATTTCCTAAAATCTATGTATAAAGGAAAGACTAAAGATGCACTCCGTAATTTAGCATTTCCATGATATTTTTTATTTAAACATTGACATGTATTTTTTTGAAGTATTCATCTTGACATGCCTGTCAAGTTTGCCATTTTCATTTTTGATAGGGTGCATAATAGGTGATAAAGGTTGATTAGAAATGAACCTAGAGATGCATTTTATTAAAATTTCTTCCTTTTACACATAGGCCTGCAATCTAATTTTTTGCCACAAGAAGTCACATGAAAGGAAGATATTTCTTTAGAATTTTGAATTGGATATATTTTAAGGTGTGTCACAACGGATTAAATATAAGATGAAAGCCAGGTGGTTTTCTTTTACAAAATAAATATATATTGAAAATTATTAACTTATTCTCTGTTAAACAATTCTTTCTTTGCAATTAGAATATAGATTCTACCTCTGAGATTGAAAGTCTTAATTTGCACTGTTCTGATAAACTGGTCATTTATAAATCCTGAAATTCTTTCTATTACAGGAGTTCAGAATTTATCAGTATTTATGATTCTTGAATGTTTATTAACAAGATCTCAGATATTTATTAATAAGTATATTTAAATTTCTTTTTTACAGCCCTGGTTGGATCAGTTGGTTTGGCGTATCATCCCTTACACCAAAAGGTTGAGGGTTAATTTCTGGTCAATGCACATACCTAGGTTGGGTTCAGACGCCAGTTGGGGCATGTATTGTAGGAAACCAGTTAATATTTCTCTCTCTTCATTCCTCTCTAAAATCAATGAACATATTTAAAAACTCAAAAAATATATATACTATTTTTCTTTTTTAAATAAAGAAATTGGTATATTTTTCTATCACTATTTAATACCCATACACCACCTCCCCCCAGCAATCACAACGCTGTTGTCCATGTCCATAAATCCTTTTTCTTTTTTGCTCAATCCCTCTACTTCCTAAGCTCCCCCACCCACTAGCTGTCATCTGTTCTCCACCTATGAGACCATGTCTGTTTTGCTTGTTAGCTCAGTCTGTTCCTTAGATTCCACAAATGGGTGGAATCATATCGTATTTGTGTTTCTCTTACTGGCTTATTTCATAATGTTTTCCAGGTCCATTCAAACTGTTGCAAAGGGTAAAATTTTCTTTTTCTTTCTTTCTTTTTTTTACAGCTAAAGGAGAATTCCATTGTGTAAATGTCCCATAGTTGTTTTATCCAGTCACCTATTGATGGACACTTGGGAAGCTTCCATATTTTGGTGATTGTAATAATACTGCAATGAACATAAGGGTGCTTACGTTCTTTTGAACTAGTGTTTTGGGTTTCTTCAGATACATTCGCAGATGTGGGATCACTGAGTCAAAAGGCAAATCCATTTTTAACTTTTTGAGTTATTTCCATACAGCTTTTCACAGTGGCTGAGCCAATTTGCATTCCCACCAACAGTGTAAAAGGATTCTCCTTTCTCCACATCCTCACCAGCACTGGTTTGTTGATTTATTGATGATAGCCATTCTGTCAGGTGTGAGATGATATCACATCGTGGTTTTAATTTGCATTTCTCTGATGATCAGTGACATTAAGCATCTTTTTATATGTCTATTGGCCATCTGTATGACCTCTTTGGAGAAGTGTTTATTCAGGTCCTTTGCCAAATTTTTACTTGACTTGTTTGTTGTTTTGGTGTTGAGTTTTGTAAGTACTTTATAAATCTTGGCTATTAACCCCTTATCAAATGTATTGGTGAATATATTCTCCTAGTCTGTGGGTTGTCTTTTTATTTAGTTGATGATTTTGCTGTGCAAAACCTTTTTATTTTGATGAAGTCCCATTTGTTTGTTTTTTATTTTGTTTCCCTTGCCTGGGCAGATATATCTGATAAAAAGTTTCTATGAGCACTGTCTGAGATTTTGCTGTCTATGTTTTCTACTAGGATTTTTATGGTTTGGGGCCTACTATTTAAGTTTTTGATCCATTTTGAATTTATTCTTCTGTGTGGTGTAAGAAGGTAGTCTAGCTTCTCTTTTTTCTGCACTTATCTGTCCAATTTACCCGATATATTTTATTGAATAAACTGTCTTTAGCCCATTGTATATGCTTGCTTCCTCTGTCAAATTTTGACTAAACATGTGGGTTTATTTCTGGTCTCTCTATTCTATTCCATTGGTCTATGTGTCTGTTTTTATGTCAGTAAAAAAATGATATAAAGATCAATGAATCCAAGAGCTAGTTCTTTGAAAAAATAAACAAGATTCACAAACTTTTAAGCAGACTCATCAAGAAAAAAGAGAAAGGACCCAAGTAAATAGAATCAGAAATGAAAGAAGAGAAATAACAACTAACACCAAAGAAATACAAAGGATTGAAAGAAAATGTGATGAACAATTTATATGCCAAGAATCTGGACAACATGGATGAAATGGATAAAGTCCTAGAAACATACAGTCTTCCAAAAATAAATCAGAGAATCCAAATAAACAAATTACACATAATGAAATTGAAACAGTAATAGAAAAACTTCCAACAAACAAAAGGTCTGGACTAGAAGCCTTCACAGTTGAATTTTACCAAACATTCTGAGAAGAACTAACAGCTCTCTTTCTCAAACTATTTCATAAAATTCAAGAGGAGGGAAGGCTATCAAACCCATTTTACAAGGCCAGCATTATCTTAATTCCAAAACTAGATAAAGATACTACAAAGAAATAAAATTATATGACAATATCATTGACGAACCTAGATGCTAAAATCCTCAACAAAATATTAAAACACTGAATATAGCAATGCATCAAAAAGATCATATACCATGATCAAGAGGTATGTATTCCAGGGATGCAAGGTTGGTACAAAATTCACAAATCAGTAAGTGTGATTCACCATATAAACAAAATGAAGGCTAAAACCACATGATTGTATCAATAGATTCAGAAAAAGCTTTTAATAAAATCCAGCATCCATTTATGATAAAAACTCTCCATAAAGTGGGATTAGAGGGAATGTACCTAAACATAATAAATGCCATATATGACAAACCCACTGCCAATATCATACTCAGTGGGCAAAAACTACAAGCATTTCCCTTAAGATAAAGAACAAGACAAGGATGTTAACTTTTACCTTTTTTATTCAACATAGTACTGGAAGTCCTAGCCAGAGCAATCAAATAAGAAGAAATAAAAGGAATCCAAATTGGATAGGAAGTAAAGTTGTCTTTATTTGCAGATGACATGATAGTGTACATAAAGAACCCCAAAGATTCCACCAAGGAAATACTAAAATGAATAAATGAATTCAGCAAAGTAGTAGGATACAAAATTAATATCCAGAAATCAGTTAAAATTTTATATGCTAATAATGAACTAGGAGAGAGGGAAATTCAGAATAAACAATCCCTTTCACAATTATTTCAAAAAGAAAAAAATACCTAGGAATAAAACAAACCAAGGATGTAAAAGATCCGTACTCAGCAAATTATAAGACACTGAGGAAAGAAATTGAAGAAGATACAAATAAGTGGAAGCACATACCATGTTCGTGGGTAGGAACAGCTAACATCCTTAAAATGTCCATACTATCCAAAGAAATCTATAAATTCAACGCAATTTATATTAAGGTTCCAATAATACTCCACAGAACTAGAACAAACATTTCAAAAGTGTATATGGATACCATATACATTTTTTAGGGCAGCTCCTGCATAGCAGCAACAGCTGTCCTGAAAAAGTACAAAGTTGGAGGACTCACCTTCCCTAATATCAAACTAAACTACAAGGTGATAGTAATCTAAACTATTTTTCAAAGTGAATAATCAAATCTGATTGTTCCCTCAATAAGCTTTTTATCTAGTCCTTTCTTTGAAACAGTCGTTGTTCCTTCTAGGAGCCACATCTCTGTGATGTCTTTCTTAGTACCTAAGTGAAAGGCAGTCATCAAGTTACTGAGGGCTCAATGTAAACTCCAGAAGAAATGTGTGTTCACCCTGCTATAAATGAAAATATGGGACTCTACTCTTAGTGCCAGAGAAGGGGTAATAATCTGGAGTTAAATGCTTCAAAGGTTAATTGTGTTGGACAAGAAAATAAGATATATAAGTGTTCTCACTCCTGAGAGAGAAGAACAATGAAAAAGGAGGTAATAGACAACTTACATAAGGGAATAAAGAGCAGAAAAAGGGGCAGATCAAAAACCATTTAAAAGAGAATTGTTTTTCATAGAAATGACTATTGTAAAAATTGAGGTTTGTATTGTTATAATTTAAACCTACTTTGTCCCCAAATGCTCAACAATTCTGTCATTTAGGAAAGTGCTGAGAGAGAAGGAAGTGTACATTTTTGAACTAAGAAGATATTCCACATAATGTTCAACAACTGCAGAAGAATAGTAGCAAAGTTAAACAAGAAATCATTTACACAGAAATTCTATAGTTTGAAACTATTAAGCAGGGGGTTACAAGTCTTTTTCATGCATACCTTAATAGGCTGTCTAATAGCAACTAATCTGGAATTAAGAAATAATCTAAATATCCATAGTCAATATCCATGAATTTAGATTTTTAAAATTTTATTCATACAAAAGAATATATCCCTTTGTCACTGTGTCTGCTTTCTAACAAGGATACTGATTTCACTTTCAGAAGATAAGAGGCAGAAATTTGCAAAGCCTGGGCACAAAAATACTCATTCGCATCCAAGTCTTCTCTCCTGAGTGTGAGAGAATTATAGTCACTTGCCCTTTTATGGACAACCAGAGCCATGTGACAAGTGATCAGTTTTGGCCACTGGACTGTGAGCAGAGTTGTGGGCACCACCTATGGGTGAAAGGATTCCATTGCTGTGTGAGACCCTTCAGCGTTATGTTTATTTCTCATGTCAAACTTGAGGCTACATATTCTAGATGGTGGAAAAATGGAACAGTGGGGACCACAGTCATCCTAGATTACTTACTCATTGCCCATAAGACAGCTTCCTTGGGAACTCACCTAGGCTTACAGTCTACTCTACAGAAACAAGGCATAAATATTTGTTGTCTTAGGCCACTGAGAATTTAACATGGTTTATTAGAATGTATTTTAGTGTGTCCTAACACAGAAATTTATCTCAGAAGTTAGAAGTTTCTGAAACAAATAACTGAAATATAGGGCTATGCTTTATTGATAGGAAAGGAAACATATTGTAAACTGAAAAGATGGTGGTCTTTCTACTGCTTGTAGTATCAAAGCTTGACTTGGGAGCTAGATCATTAGTTAATGAATTTGTAATCCTAGAAGAAGATTTTTGAAAACCTAGTGTTATGAGTTAATTGCTATTATCTGCCTTTGACAGAGTACTATTAATATTAAAAGTGAGTAAAGTCAGACAAGACTTGGCTAATTTGCAGGTTACAATGAAGGAAAAACAGATATTCAAGAGATTTTGAATTTGTAATATAAGACAAACCAAGTGCTCTCAGATTTAAAAAAAATACAAGAAGATAAAATTGAGAAAGTATTTTAAGTGGCACAGGTAATTAAAATCAGCTTTTAAACAAAGAGGAAACTAAACATGTGGTTTTTATACCTTCCATTAAAATTTTCAAAAATTAAGAGACTCAGAGAGAAGATCAAATGACATGGCAAATAATAATTATATCAGAACAAATCTTTTTAAGGTCTGGCAGTCCTTAAATAAGAAGCCTACTAAGTTTTTGAGAGAGCTGAATGGCCAGAGAAACCATGAGACTGAACTAAAACTGCCTAAACTTAAAACACATGTTGTTTCCAAAATATCTAAGGGTAGGAGCAGTCAAAAAGCTTCTCTGCCCATCCTGCCCAAAAGGTATGTGAGTATTGTTCATCTCTCACCTGAAGGTGTGACAAGAACAACAATGGAAACGAAAAATCTCTAAGAAGGAGGAGCCAACATTGACTGGGAGAAAAAAGAACCAAGGGATTTCCTTACAGAGAAAAAAAAAAAGAAGTTCTATAAGTTACAAGCAAGAAATGTTAACAGTTTCATATGGAAATATTATACAAAAAGATGTTGCAACAGAAAAAAACATCTATTTTAACACTAAGGTTAAATTTTGACTATCACATAATTAGTGTTCATTAAGTCTATAAAAAATTTCCATTCTAGAAACATGTAGACTTAAAATTATAGCATTAAATATTTGAATAGGGTAGTTTTTATTTAGTGTAAATGATGTCAATCTTTAAAAAGTTTTACTAACAATTCATTGAAAATATTTCTTTCCAAAGATGAAGTCAAAATTAGAAAGAAAAGATGTTAAATAAAGTTAATAGTTTTGTGACTTGACAAGTATTTCTCCCCAGCAATTTTTGGATTGGTAAAACTCAAGGAGGATTAAGTAAAATGATATATGGGTTATTTGCCTATTATAAGGGAGATTGAGAGAAAGAGAAAGAGACAGAGAGAGAGAAAGAGAGAGAGAGAGAGAGAGAGAGGAATTCCATCACTCCATTGTGAGTCCATGAAGCACATGATTGTCTTGAATATGCTCTATCTGTGGGATCTTTTTCCATATCCTTCTCTACACCTCATCCCTGGATTTCTGTAGAATGAAGGTAAAATTACCTGGACAAATGGTAATCAATATTAGAGGTTCAGAGAAAAGGTGAGCATTTTGGGGAAGTAACCTAAGAAGTTATGGACACCTGAGGAGACATCAGAGAAGAGGAGAAAAGGAAAAAAGCAGTGGCCAGTTAAGTCTAAAACTTTAATTGGAAGGAAGGGAGGGAGGGAGGGAGGGAGGGAGGGAGGAAATAGAACAGAATAGAAACAGGCAGTGAAGTTTAGTGGAGGTTAGTGGAATTCAAAAGAAGTGCCCTGGACCCCAGCTCCGTGAAGTTGCTGGGTTGGAATATGTGGCCTGAATAAGTAGCATTTGCTTTAGCCCATTCTAGATTTCTCATGGGTTCTCAACTGGATGGAGTTATAATATTCAATAGTATATTATAAAGTTCATTTTCCAATTTAAGAAAACATACTTGAGTTCCAAATTTAAGAAAGGGAGGAGAAGGCATTTTGTGATGGGATTTAGAAACTTAAGGAGGCAGATTAAATTTGAAATGATGGTTCTGATTTGAAATAATGAGTCATTTTTAAGTGTAGTCTTAGCATTAAAGTTAAGGTTATGGAATTTGGGGGAAAAAGACTTTTTAATTTGTTTTCTTTTCTCATACTCTTTGCTCAAATATAGAAGACACATCCTTATTCCAAACTCACATAAACTGCACATTTCCTCATTTGGCATTCGAGCTTCCCACTCGGTTCTTCAATCTAGCATCTACTTTGACTAAGCCTTTACAAAGTTTTATTTCCTCCCCCAAGTCCTACCAAGATTCACATTTACTAGATTTGATATGCAAAAATACTCTCTGAAAAGGAATAAAAATGCATTTAATATAATACCATTTATTTCACATAAAGAGAAGCCAAATCTTTGTGTATCTGTAACAGTCAAATTTTAATTTGTTCCAATGTGTTCAACTGGCAAAATCACAATTTTTCATAACAAACAGTGCTTATCTAAATAGTACTTATTACATGCACCATAATTCCCATAATTCTCTATATTATCTATAGTTTCTGTTAAGCTGAAAAACAAACTAATTTCTCTCTCTCAAGGGTCTTTATAGCTCTGCATCTGGCAAATTGTGGTGACTTGATAAGCCTTTGCTATTATTATTTTTTTAATCCTCACTTTAGGATATGTTTATTGATTTTAGAGAGGAAGGAATGGGGAGAGGGAGAAGGAGAGGAGGGAGGGAGAGAGAGGAAGAGGGAGAGAGAGGAGGAGGGAGAGATAGAGACAGAGAAATTGATCAGTGGCCTCCCTAGGGCTACAACCGGGGATGAAATCCACAACCCAGGTATGTGCCCTAACTTGGAATCAAACCCACAACCTTTTGATGTATGGGACAATGCTCCAACCAACTAAGCCACCTGGCCAGGGCAGCATTTGTTATATTTTAAGCAGTAAAATAATGAAACACTAATTCACTTTCTCAAAGAGAGAAAAGGTCCTAAATAAACTTATTAGTTTTGTGACTTGACAAGCATTTCTCCCTAACTTTTCTTGGCTTGGTGAAACCCCAAGAAGGATTAAGTGATAGGATATATGGGTTATATCATATCAGATATGAAATATCTGAGATCAGATATGATCTCTACCACATAACTTTGGTTTAGTTTCAGACCACAATCTGGTCTCCTTTCTTGTACACTCATAACACAAGTAAAAAGAGAAAGAAATTTAAAATGTTTAAAAGATAATTGGCAGTCTACATCCATTAATAAATTACTTTGATATTGAAATCCTCATAAGCTAAAGAGTGACTTTACAAACCTGGTTTAGTTTATTTGTTGTAATACTTTCTTTTCTTTTTTTTTTAAGATTTTATTTATTTATCTTTAGAGGGGAAAGGAAGGAGAGAGGGAGAGAAATATCAATGTATGGTTGTCTCTCAGGCATCCGCTGCCGGGAACCGGGAACCAGGAACCAGGAACTGGCCTGCAACCCAGGCATGTGCCCTGACTAGGAATCGAACCGCGATCGTGTGGTTCGCAGGCCCACGCTCAATCCACTGAGCTACAGCAGCCAGGGCTGTTGTAATACTTTCTATATTTAATATTATGTATGTCTTTAAAACCAATATATTGCTTTAAATATGTCTTTAAACCAATATATTGCTTCTAGTTTATTTTCTACTAAGAAAATTGAGAAAAACTCATTTAAAACAAAAACACAAGATGAATGTTTTAACAGGAAGTAAAATGCTAAAACAAAACTAGTTATATTATACCTACCAGATCACTTCCCATTCAAGTAGGGGTTCTTAGTGCTTTGAGTTAGGGTTAACTGCTATTTTAGTATACATTTATAAGAGGAAGGCTAGCATGTTTATGGAAACTCTTCATTATCAAAATGTAACTCCTCCTATACATGAGTATATGACCATTAATCTATTAATAAAACATATCTTTGCTTGATTATGAGATACAATTAAGGGAAAACATATGAAATTTCCCCCATTTTTGACTCCATTTGGTGATTGGGCAGCCATAAAACAGAGGGGGCTAGAACCATAAATTTGAATTTAAACTCATCATGAAGATTGGATGGATGAAGACAGAATGATAAACAATTCATTTCAATATGGTTTCAACTAGAATATAATTATCTCTAGCCTTAAAAAGCTGCAATTGAATTAGAAGCTTTGCAACAGATAAAATTCTACAGAAAAGTAAAACTCAAAACTGTAAGAGGCAGGTTTACATAATACCAAGAGTGACAGATATGGACAGGTACCCATGTAATATACATTCTAATATGTCTTGATTATAAAACCATATTTCTTTTCAGAGCAGCTATGTGCCCAATACTTGCTTCTCCAAATTGCTTTCACAGTATCTATGTGATACATTGCTAGTTTCCATAACGAAGGGATATCCCCTTTCTGTCTCTGTCCATGTAACTTCTACTTGGCTTATGAATGTTTAGATATGAAACAGCCATCTTGAGCCTTGCCTAACAGAGGCCCCAGCTGATACACAGTACCAACCACCACCTACAGAATCAAATAGACATTCATATGGATTTAACACTCAATCTAAGTTTTCCAGCTAATGTTGCAGAGACTGTAAAGCAGAAATGGATTATTCTTTTTATACCCTGTCTGATTTCTTGAGTCCTAGAAGTCATGATCAGAATACATGGATGATTCACACTGTTGGACTGGGTATAACTTATTACACAGCCCCAAGTTACTGAATATACAAATTGGGTAAATAGAATTAATATAGGTTCTGAAGAAATCAATAAACAAATATTTAATGTGTCTTTTGAAAATCTGTTCACAAGAAAGTTCTTAACCAGGTTTAGCAACATTGGAAAGTTTTGTCTTACAGTGTTAGAAACATCGCAGCATGTTCACTTAGAAAGTATATTCTCCAATAAATTCTCATGAAGCTGCATGGTATTATAGGGTATAAAACCTATAATCTCAAAGAAGAGACCAGACTCAGTAAATTAAAAAGTGTTTTCAGTCAGTGATCACTCATTTGAACACATCATTTTTGGTACAAAATAGAAAATGTGAAAAATTATTTAGATAAATAAAACCTATTAAATGAGTTCATAAAATATTTTCACAGTTATTTTGAGGAAAAATCGAATTAGTTTTGCTACATAGTAAGATTGAAAGTGAAACTCCATATGAAATTTCACTTACCATAATTGTAGGCAAAAAAGGACCAAAAAGTAACATTTCCAAAGCTTTCTAGAATGTATTCTTTCTACACTGGATATCCCCACAAGTTCAGAAAAGAAGCCTGAGATGTGAAAGGTTATTCTGACGTGTGCTCCTCCCCATGGAGATCACGTTCCATCATTTTGTGCTATTTTTTTTTCTGAAAACCTTCTCCTTCTAGCTAGATGCAACTAACCAAGATGTTTCCATATCACCTCTGTTTATAATCAATCAAAAGCCCACATGAATTAAACTTATTTTTTATATTAAAAAGTGAAAGAAAAGCATTCCCTAAAAAAGGAGAAACTTGAAACTTTTGTACAATCTTCACAAATATTCATTTTCAAACAGGAGATTTTGATTTATTTTTTTATTAGTTACAGATATGTAAACATAATAACGAGGAATCATGTTTTGGGAAAAGATGAAGGATAAATAAAGTCATGCTACATTTAAACAAATTTTTTAATGATATTGATGCACAACAAAATTAAAACCAGAAAAATTTCAAAATTTTCTATCTAATTTAATGACCAAATATGGTTGGGACCATTTATAGTAGGGATCATTTTTTATAAGTAGAACAAGAACAAAAATTATTTTCACATTTACTTACATAAAACAATACATTAATTTAATTTTACAAAATATGTTGACTAAAAGAATGTTTTCTGTTTAATGTTTTCATGCGAAGTAAATGTAAAGTTTACAAATATAAGACCAAAGAATGTTTCTACTCATCTATAACTATTATAGCTGAAACCTGAAAAAAAAAACAAGTGAATAGTCTGATCTCCTGATAATAGGTGAATTCCTGTGTTCTCTACTTCTTACAAAGGAACATTAATGGGGTGTCTAAAAAATATCGGATTATTTATGAGCCATATTTAAATGGAACACACTGAACCACAAAGACAAGGGGAGTCAGTTGGTAAAACAGCACTATAATTCTAACCTTCAAACACAAGTTAAAATTTCATGAGATTCGGAAACACAGATACAGTTATCTTTGCAGTAACTTTCAGCTGCAGATGAAAAAAGGAGAGAAGAGCTCAGTAACTTTGAGTTCTGTAACATTCAATTTCATTAATTTGATTGATTCAGATGCAAGTCAGAACTGCTGAAAATTTCTTTAAAATATATCACTATGTGGGAGATACGTTTGTTGAAATGGAAATCAATGCACAAAATATTAATGATGGTGGAACAAAGTTTATTTTTTTCAGAGAAGCAATATGAAAAGTCAGAGCAATAAAAGAACACAGATAAAAATAACCACAATAAGTTAAACTAAATGCTATTACTTTCTGTCCCCCAAAGAGCATTCTAAATAAATAAATAATATTTTTGAAATCTTGGGCAGAAATAAAAATGCCAAAACCTCCAGTAACCAGGATTTAGGACAGTTGAAGAGCAAGATTAGTATTGACAACATACAGAAAATAAGAGAGATAAAAAGTTCCTTTCACTCACTCTAAAGTGATCGTACAAATGAGTCAATACTACTTCATTTGTACATAAAACAATGTGGCAAAATGGTTTACCTGCAGTAAAAAGTAATGAAGTGAGTATCGGCTATTTCCACTTACGTTTAAACCTTACTTACTTGAACTCTTGCATTCTCTTGTCAATCTCTGTACCTGATCTGGGATAATCAGCATGAGGGCACCCAGAATAGGAGCAGTTTGAAAGTTTATGTCATGTGTTCTTCATCTGAGACTCATTCCAGGGGTGTCTGACCTGCACCCCACAGGCCACATGCACCTCAGGATGGCTGTGAATGAGGCCCGACACAAAATTGTAAATTTACTTAAAACCTTATGAAAATTTTTTTGTGATTACATGTCACAATGTATTTAATGTATGGCCAAGACAACTCTTCTTCTTCCAGTGTGGCCCAGAGAAGCCAAAAGTTTGGACACCCCTGACAATAATAAATGAGGAATGAAACTGAAATTTGTACATTGTACATAATTAGGTGACTTACTCTAGGATTTTTGGTAAAAAGTCCTTAGTATTTCTGTCAGAATGGCTAACACAAAAGGATTTAGAAGTTTTGCCCAGTCACAATTCAGGCAAGAAAATGTACCTGGAGCATTCACTGGGGAAACTATAATTCGGAAAACATATTTCCTTTTAAAAAATTATTTTTAGGGAACTTCTGGCTAAGATGAAGGCATAGGTGGAAACACTGTGCCTCCTCACACAACCAAGTTTAAAGACAACAAAGTTTTAGTAACAAAAACGCAACCAAACAGAAAATTGACCTATATGGAAGTCCAACAATAGCGAACCCTTCAGCCAGACTGGTAAGAGGGGCGGAGCCAGCGGCTGGCAGAGCAGGGTTGTGCAGGAAAATTCATCCAGACCAACCCAGGGACCCAGGCGTCGCGGCAGTGGTTGGCAGATCCCAGGCACGGGCAGACCCAGTGAGGGCGCAAGGCGGCAGGTTGACTGTGGTCACACATTCGAGGACAGATAAACCAGGTGAAGGAGTGAGCAGTGAGACAGACTGCTCAGGCCCCAGTGTCAGGAAGCAGCAGAGGGGACCGCCATTGCCCCTCTTTGACCCTGCCCCCCCATACAGCATCACAACCCAGTGACTGAGTTGCCCCGCCCTGGTGAATACCTAGGGCTCCCTCCTCATAAGTAATAGGCACAAACAGACCAAAATATGGCTCAAGAAGAACTCAAAGCCCCAGAGCCAGTAACTCTAAGCGACCAAGAAATAGCCAACCTATCAGATGCACAGTTCAAAATACTGGTGATCAGGATGTTCACAGGATTGGTTGATTTTAGTCACAAATTAGAGGAACATCCGAAGGCTAAACTAATTGAAATGAAGGGAAATGCACAGGAAACCAATAGTGATGGAAAGGAAACTGGGACTCAAATCAATGGAGTGGACCAGAAGGAAGAAAGAAACATCCGACCAGAAAAGAATGAAGAAACAAGAATTCAAAAAAATGAGGAGAGGCTTAGGAACCTCCAGGACATCTTTAAATATTCCAACATCTGAATTATAGGGGTACCAGAAGGGGAAAAGAAACAGCCACGAGTGGAAAACTTATATGAACAAATAATAAATGAGAACTTCCCCAATCTGGCAAAGGCAATAGACTTCCAGGAAATCCAGGAAGCTCAGAGTCCCAAAGAAGTTGGACCCAAGAAGGAACACACCAAGGCACATCATAATTACATTAGCCAAGATTAAAATGAAGGAGAGAATCCTAGAAGCAGCAAGAGATAAGGGGACAGTCACCTACAAAGGCATTCCCATCAGACTGTCAGCTGATTTCTCAAAAGAGACCTTACAGGCAAGAAGAAGCTGGAAAGAAGTATTCCAAGTCATGAAATCCAAAGACCTACAGCCAAGATTGCTTTATCCAGCAAAACTTTCATTTAGAATGGAAGGGCAGATAAAGTGCTTCTCAGATAAGGTCAAGTTCAAGGAGTTCATCATCACCAAGCCCTCATTATATGAAGTTAAAGGGACTTATCTAAGAAAAAGATAAAAAATAGGAACAGTGAAAGGACAGCAAACTCACAGTTATTAACAACAACACCTAAAACAAAAGCAAACTAAGAGGACAGCTAGACCAGGAGTGGAACCATAGAAATGAAAATCACATGGAGGGTTAGCAACAGGGGAGTCGGAGGAGGAGAAGGGGGAAGAAGGTACAGAGAATAAGTAGCATACATGGTAGGTAGAAACTAGACAGGGGGGAGGGCAAGAATAGTATGGGAAATATAGAATCTAAAGAACTTGAGACACGTGGACATAAACTAAAGGGGGGGAATGGTGGTGGAAGGGATGTGCAGGATGGAGGGGAATGAAGGGGGGGAATAGGACAACTGTAATGGCATAATCAATAAAATATATTAAAAATAAAAAATAAAAGATCTAAAAATTTTCTTTTTAAATTACAGTTGACATAAAATACTATATTAGTTTCAAGTGCACAAATAACTAGACATTTATATACTTTATGAAGTGATCACTCTAGTAAGTTTAGTACCCATCTGGCATTGTGATAATTATGTATATCACAATATCATTGACTATATTCCTCATGCTGAACTTTAACATCCCATGACTGTTTTTGTAACTTGCAATTTTACTTCTTCATCACTCTGACCTTATAAACTCTATTCCTGAATTAAATTCAACTATAAGAACAGAAAATGTGAAATGTTTGAGTTATTTTTTTCTGTGACTATATTTTCACTTAAATACATTTTATTTACTATGCTCTTAGAGTCTTCCCATTTTTCTTCTCCCCTTTATCGCCTTCTGCCCTGTACCCCTCCACACGCCAGCATTCCCTCTTTCAGTTCTTGTCCATGGGTCATACACAAAAGTTCTTTGGCCTCTCTGTTTCCCATACTATTCTTAACCTCCCCCAGTCTATTTTGTACCCACTATTTATGCTTCTTTTTCCCTGTACCTTTTGCCCCATTCTCCCTCCTTTTTCACCGATAACCCTCCATGTGACCTCCATTTCTGTGGTTCTGTTCCTGTTCTAGTTCTTTGCTTAGTTTGTTTTAGTTTTCAGGTTCAGTTGCTCATAGTTGCAAGTTTGTTGTCATTTCACTATTCAGATTTTTGGTCTTCTTCTTTTTCTTAGATAAGTCCCTTTAACATTTCATATAATAAGGACTTGGTGATGATGAACTCCTTTAACTTCACCTTATCTGGGAAGCACTTTATCTGCCCTTCCATTCTAAATGATAGCTTTGCTTGATAGAGTCATCTTGGATGTAGGTCCTTGCCCTTCATGACTTCAAATACTTCTTTCTAGCCCCTTCTTGCCTGCAAATTTTTTTTTGAGAAATCAGCTGATAGTCTTATGGGTACTCCTTTGTAGGTAACTGTCTCCTTTTCTCTTGCTGCTTTTCAGATTCTCTCCTTTAGTCTTGGCTAATGTAATTATGATGTGGCTTAGTGTGTTTTGCCTTGGCTCCAGCTTCTTTGAAACTCTGAGTTTCCTGGACTTCCTGGAAGTCTATTTCCTTTGCCAAATTAAGGAAGTTCTTCTTCATTCTGTTTTCAAATAAGTTTTCTATTTCTTGCTCTTCCTCTTCTCCTTCGGGAACCCCTATGATTTGGATGTTGGAACGTTTAAAGGTGTCCTAGAAGTTCCTAAGCCCCTCCTCATTTTTATGAATTCTTGTTCTTCATTCTGTTCTGCTTAAATATTTATTTTTTCCTTCTGGTCCAAACCGTTGTTGTGAGTCCCAATTTCCTTCCCATCACTGTTGGTTCCCTGTATATTTTCCTTTATTTCAGTTTTCATAGCCTTCACTTTTTTCTTCTATTTTGTGACCATACTCCACCAATTTTGTGAGCATCCTGATTACCAGTGTTTTGAACTCTGCATCTGCTGGGTTGGCTATCTCTTCATCACTTAGTTGTATTTTTTCTGGAGTCTTAATCTGTTCTTTCATTTGGGCCATATTTTTTTGTGTGTGTCAGCACACCTGTTATGATATAAGGAGTGGAGCCTTAGGTATTCTCCATGGTGGGGCAACCACCAATTTGCTTCATTGTGGTGCTCTATGCCAGGGAGGGTCAGAGAGGTAACAATGCCACTTGCTCGTTTCTCATCCTGCTTTCAGTCACTTCCTCTGATACCCACAAGCAAATTGGGCCCTTCTGGCGCTGATTCCCAGGTGGGTGGGTTGGTGTATGTTCTAGGATCCTGTGAATCTCTCCAATGAACTGTCCCTGTGAGACTGAAAGTTTCTCCTGCCACCACAACCTCCACAGGTTTTTACAGCCAGAGGTTTTGAGGCTTTCTTTTCCTGTGCTGGAACCCTGCGCTGAGTGGTCTACCTCGTGCCTCAGTTGTTCCTCCTAGTTTATCTGCACACATGTGTGGGACTTAGCAGTCCACCAGCCACTGCCTCACCAGGCACATTCTACCAGCTGTAGCCTCAACCTCCCCAGTCCTCCAGCTACTGCTTTGCCTGAGTCCTCTCTGCCCAGGCTACCCATCCCCACCCCTCCTACCATCTGGATGAATGTTTCTTCTTTATTTCCTTGGTCCTTGGACTTTCATACAGTTCAATCTTCTGGCAGTTCTGGTTATTTTTTTTGTTCTGTTTTTAAATTTGTTGCTATCCTTTGGGTTGTGTGAGGAGGCTAAGTATATCTACTTACACCTCCGCCTTGGCCAGAAATGAAATGTTTGACTTGTATATTGATGTTTTATATAATTAATTGAGTTCATTTTTTTAATTTCACTAAAAAATAATTTTTAGATGTCTGATTTCCAGTATATTATGTAAAGAGCTTAAAAGTTGCCACTAAATCCTACTGATGGGCTAAAAGCTAAACAAACTGTAAAGGGGAATCAACACATGATCTTAGATCCACCAGAGAAGTGAGGTCTCAGGGCAAACTGCTGCCTCCAAAATGAAACAGAAAGGTAGAACACAGATCATCCGAACTTGCTGGAGCAGAAACCCCAAAATGCACACCTCAGCAGTACTAGGGCAGGCAGGCTAAACTGAATCGACCACATGCCAGAGGCTCGATGTGGACAAACTGGAGTTAAAAAACCCAAGGGGACCCAGTCATATAAGGGTTCTATACTTATGTGAATTTCACCTCTAGACACTTTATCAGATTCTTATAGTCAATATCAGAAAATGCCATCCCATGGAAATAAAGAACAAACTGACAAGGGCCAGAGGAGGGTAGGATGGGAGATAATTGGGAAAGAAGGGGAAGAATCAAGTCAAGGAACATGTATAAAGGATCCATGGATGAGGATAACTGGGAGGAATATGGATTGAATGTGGGAGGTGGGGGTGGGTTGGGTAGAAGAGAGTAAAGGGGGGGAATGGGGACAACTGTAAATGAACAACATTGAAAAAATTTTAAAGGATTAAAAAAAGAAAAATCCCATCATACTTTAGGAAGGATGAGAAGAAAAGTAACCATTTTCAAATATGCAAGAGCATTCTGTTCTTCTGCCCTCAGAAAAAGCTTTTTTTTTTTTTACCAGAGCCAATGTTGCTAGAGTTTTATCAGAGCCTAACTTGCCAGGGGGAAGAAATGCACTGAACTCTAACTGGCTGTAGCTTTTCACATGGGGAAAGAGAAATATCTAATTCCAGCCACCACTAACTTCTCTGTCCCACCTAAATGGTGAGGGGGAGCCTGAGAAAGACTGTGAAGTTCACAGCCCAGGAACACAAGCTCACCAAAAGTCTCATACCCAACCATAGGATTGTAAAATGTGTCCCGTGCCTCCACACTTTGCCACCCCATCACTAAAGACCTATTTGCATGAGCTCCTTTTACTCGGTTCATGATAACAATGCTTCAACCAAAAATTACAAGACACACTAAAAGGCATAAAAACAGTTTGCAGAGACTGAACAGTCATCCTTGCCAATTTCTACTGGCAAGAATGTTGAAATTGTCAGAAAGAGGATTTTAAACAACTGTTATTAATATGCTATGGGCTTTAATAGATAAAGTAGACAGCATGCAAAAACACTGTGGATTGGCCTCAAATACAAACTTTACCAATACCTTTTTAAATCTGTGTATGTATACACACATGTATATATGTATGTGTGTATGTGTATATGTGTGTGTGTGTATAGCTGACACTTATATTAGGTTGCAAATGGGAAGCAGCTGTTCCTTTCACATGATATTTAACCTTCATGATTGTAGGCAGGAGATAGAAATTTTTCTTCTATAGAATATGGGAGCCTTGTAGTGAATATGAGGTACTGAAGTAGACAACTTCAAGTGTAGCAAAGTCACAGTGGACAAATGCCTGATAAACTGACAAGCAGGGAAGGAGATATGCATACTAACACAATATTCAAAAGACAGTTTAACCAGTACCCACCAAGATGGTGCATGGAGTCAAGGAAAAGTCAGGTACACTTTTGAAACACAATGCTGTATTGCAAGGAAGGGAGAAAGGGACACAAATATAAGACTATTGTACTAGAGGGAGAGCTAATATTATTCACCATTGGAAAAGGAAACAAATACAGAAAATACACTAAGGCTTCAGGATTAAAATGGTGGTAGATAACACACGTGTAGTACTGTTGTACCAATCAGCAATTAAAGTGCTGATGAAGGTTTAACAATAACCCAAAGTAAACCAAAAAAAAGGCTATGGGCATAAACATGGGTAAAAGTTTGGCTTAATAAATTCTGATATATTCTTACACTACATAAAAAACAATTCACATTCTGGACCAAAATATATCCTCTAAATAAAACCAAATATGCACAAAAATTCAGAACACAGTAATCGTGAGCAGCCCTATCTGCAACATGTATTGGCTTCTCTCCCTCTTATACTAAAGTAGAACTATGTTGATTCAAATATTATATTCAGAAGTAGAAAAATGGGGAGAAAAGCAAGGAGTAGTAATGGGAAAGAAGTAAGGATATAGCATTTTATGTTCAGACTTCCAACAGTAGGTGAATACTGGAATAGGAGAAGTTTAGCACTGAAGCTCCAAATTATGAAGTTCAATTTACAGAACTACTTTAGGAATTGCAAATCAAGCTATGGGTGGTGCTTCAGGCTGAGATGTAAGAGGACAAACCCCCTACCATTCATGGAAATAGTAACAGGAGCTGTGAGACATGGCATCCACCCGGAGGGCAACCAACCACTCTGCCCAGTCAAAGCAAATAAAATATATGAATGATTTACAATGACTACTATACTTAATAGTCACAGGGAAAAAATAACTGAAAACAGCCTTCACAAGAAAAATAGATATTATATACTTTTTAAAAAGCAAGTAGCAGCTTGTTGTCCTCAAAATAATTCAAGAGAAAATGAGTTATAGGAAACAGAAGCAAGAAGCCTTAAGGAAAAAACTGACTGAGTTTCGATGGGAAGGGGGCTGGCAGCATGAAAGTGGCGTAATAAACATCCACATTGGAGGTGGTCCCAGTTGGATCTCATTACAGAAAATCAAGTCAGTGGTAAGGAGAGTAGATTTGAGAAACTTATCCAGAATACATAAAAAATCCAGACGACATAAAAAAGATTAAAAACTAAGTAATGTAACATGTAAAAAGGTAACACATGGCAATTTGATTTAAGCATTAAAAATCATTAGTTTTCCAGAGGGAAAACCAAAAGCATCAAAATGTACAGTGGTGTAGACAGATTACTTCTTGATTTAATAAAAAAGGTACCTGAATTTATATAAATAGGCTCATCAGTTTGAATCTGTACCACAGTCCCCATTTGACGAACATTTTACATCTAGTCTTTCACTCTTAAAACCTACATGAGAAACTTGTATTTTACTTCATATTTGTAGAGATTTACCTTAAACATGAATGATAATCAGTGGAATTCTTTAGTCAAAGGAAAAATACATATGTTATTTTTAAAAGTGCCAAATAATCTTCTAGTGGATTTATGCAATATTTTATGCTTATCGGCAACACATGAAAAGGACTGTTCTACAAACCTCTGCCAGCTGAATTTGTGGTCAAATGTTTTAATTGTTTCCAATATGCTAGTAAGAAATAGCATTTTAATGTAATTTTGTTTTACACTTCTCTTCATGTAAGTGATGTTGAACATGTGTTCCTATATTAATGGGTCATTTACCCTTTAAAAAAATGTATCCTCATATTTATTCTCCCGTTTCTATTACTTTATGATCTTCTCAGCTTTAAGTTATTTATTTGGAGACTAAATCATCATTGGAGGAAAAAGCTGGAATATTTTCTTCTGGTGCACCACTCTGATTTTGCCTGTGAAAGTGCTCTTAGCCCCCATGCACAGAGACTTTTAAAAAATGTATTTGAATTTATCAATTTTGTTTGTTACCAACTCTGAATTTTGAATTTTATTGGAAAGGCCTCTAATTTTCCAAGATTATAAAAAATTCATCCTTGTTTTACATGGGTAAATCTATGGTTTCATTTATTTTAAAAATATGAATACCCATTTATATTTTTCTAAATGGCTATCCAGTTACCTTCACAATTTCTTTCAAGTATACCTTCCCCCTCAACACACATGTATTTATAAGGTCAACTTCATCATATACCATATTTCATTTTATACTCTAGGATCTGTTTCTGGATGTTCATTCTATTCCATTGGTCTGTTAATAAGCCAAATACATGTTACTTTAATTAACACTCTGTTAATAGATATTTTATATATTATGTTGCAATATATGGTAGAATTACCCCTTAACATTTTTGCTACGTTTTCAGGTTTTTATAAAAATCTCTACTTGATTATTTTTCTACAGCAATTTTTTGAGATTGCATTTGATTTACACATTTTCCTGAGGAGAACTAAATTTTTACAATTCTGAATTATCCTAAGAACATGAATGTATATCATTCTATTTATTCCAACTTATTATTATAAAATTCAAATGTCTTTGAATTCTTTCTAAGCTTTTAACTATCTTCCCAATGTATGATAGTGAGAATATAGGAACTATGAGAAATTTAGACTGAGTAAATCTTAAGGGTCTGCAGTTCTAATATGGGAGAAAAAAGGAGATGGATGTTCAGGAACTACTATAAAGGACACATGGACAAAACTAAGGGGGTTGGGATCAGGGGAGGGAAGTGGAAATGGCTGAGATGGGGGAAGTGGAGGGGAAAATACAAACAACTGTATTTGAACAACAATTAAAAAATTATAATGAAAATAAAGTCACTCAAATATTTTGTTATATATTAAGAATTTTATTACAATAGATATATCAATATTAAAAATAATCCTTACTTCAGTTACATATAACATCTCAATGGGTGCTTACTGCTATTTATAATACATATATAATTATGATAATGGTAGGAAGAACTCATTTTAAAGTATATTGGGAGGTACATTGGGATTAACACGGCACATGGCCCCAAATGATGATTTCCACTATAGTAATACATGTAAATATGCATATAACTATGGTAGATGTTAGGCTAATATTTATTAGGTTCTGATTATGCATCAGTCACTAAACTAGATGTTTTATGCCTTAGTTAATTAACCACATATTTAAATAAAGATAGATATTTATAAAATTTACTAACATTATTAGCAAAACTGCAGGCATATTGACCTTTAATATTCTTCACATGAATATCTATCTTTTTCTTTTGTTTGTTTGTAGCACTCACATTCATTTATTTATGTCTAATAATGTAGCCATTCCTGAGCATTTATGCATCATTATATGAATTTTATTATAAGTTTTATTTCTCCTTTACATTGTTAGGGTTTTTAATATATTTTATTATGTTATTACAGTTGCCCCATTTCCCCCCCTTCACTTCCCTCCCCCCTCCCCCCTCTCTCACCCACATTCCCTCCCTTTAGTTCATGTCCATGTGTCATACCTATAAGATCTTTAGCTTCTACATTTCTGATACTGCTCTTACCCTCCCCCTATTTTCTACCTACCATCTATGCTACTTACTCTCTTTACCTTTTCCTTTTCTCTCCTTCTCTGATTGCCCTGTTACTAACCCTCCACGTGATGTCCATTTCTGTGGTTCTTCTGTTCCTGTTCTAGTTCTTTGCTTAGTTTGCTTTTGTTTTTGTTTTAGGTGTGGTTGTTACTTGTGAGTTTGTTCTCATTTTACTGTACATGTTCTTTATCTTCTTTTTCTTAGATAAGTCCCTTTAACATTTCATCTAATAAGGGTTTGGTGGAGATGAACTACTTTAACTTGACCTTATCTGAGAAGCACTTTATCTGCCCTTCCATTCTAAATCATAGCTTTGGTGGATAGAGTAGTCTTGGATGTAGGTCCCTAACTTTCATGACTTGGAATACTTCTTTCCAGCTCTTTCTTCCCTGCAAGGTTTCTTTTGAGAAATCAGCTGATAGTCTCATGGGAACTCCTTTGTAGGCAACTGTCTCCTTTTCTCTTGCTGCTTCTAAAATTCTCTGATCTTTCATCTTGGGTAATATAATTATGATGTGCCTTGGTGTGTTCCTCCTTGGGTCCAACTCCTTTGGGACTCTCTGAGCTTCCTGGACTTCCTGGAAGTCTATTTCCTTTGACAGATTGGGGAAATTCTCCTTTATTATTTGTTCAAATATATTTTCCACTTGTTGCTCGTTCTCTTCTCTTGGTATCCCTGTAATTCAGACGTTGGAACATTTAAAGATGTCCTGGAGGTTCCTAAGCCTCTCCTCATTTTTTTGAATTCTTGTTTTTTCATTGTTTTCTGATTGGATGTTTCTTTCTTCCTCCTGGTCCACTCCATTGATTTGAGTTCTAGTTTCTTTCCATCACTATTTCCTGAACATTTTCCTTTATTTCACTTAGCGTAGCCTACATTTGTTCATCTAATTTGTGACCACATTCAACCAATTCTGTGAGCATCCTGATTACCAGGATTTTGAACTGTGCATCTGATACGTTGGCTATCTCTTTGCTGCTTAGTTGTATTTGTTCTGGAGCTTTGATCTGTTCTTTCATTTGGGCCATTTTTTTTTGTCTCAGCACACCTGTTACTTAGTGAGGGGCAGAGCCTTAGGTGTTCACCAGGGTGGGGCAACCCAGGTACTGGGTTGTGATGCTGTATGTGGGGCAGTGGTCAGAGAGGGAACAGTGGCTTTTGCTCTACTGCCCGATTTCAGTCACCTCCCCCGCTTCCCACAGTTAATCTGGGCTCTTCTGGTGCTGATTCCCTGGTGGGTGGGCTTATGTACATTCTAGGACTCTGTGAGTCTCTCCCATGAACTCTCCTGTGAGGCTGGGAGTTTGTCCCAGCATCTCATCCTCCACAGGTGTTTTCATTTGGTGTTTTGAGGCTTTATTTCCCTGCACTGGGACCCTGAGTTGAGTGGTCTGTCTTGCTCCCCAGTTTTGACCTGGTTTATCGGCATGGGAATGTGGGACCACCTGGTCCATCAGCCACCTTGCGTGCCACTCCCCTCTGCAACATGCTGCCTTGCTGGGTCCACCAGCTGCTGCCTTGCATGCCTGGAATCCTCTAGCCACCACTCTGCTATGACCCTTTTCTTCCCTGCTGCCCAACTCCACCCTTCCTACTGGTCTGGATGAATGTTTCTTCTTTAACTCCTTGGTTGTCAGACTTCCATACAGTTCAATTTTCTGTAGGTATTGGTTGTTTTTTGTTTCTAAATTGTTGTTGTCCTTATTTTGGTTGTGCAAGGAGGCACAGTGTGTGTACCTACACCTCCATCTTGGCCAGAAGCCCAATATCTATCTTATTCTTAAGTGCAACAAATTCTGTAACCAAGTCTGTAAACACAGTTTTAATTTCTTCTTTGTTCACGCAATTACTATCTCAAAGACCATAAACTCCATGAGGGCAGGGACATATCTGCTTATTCTCACCACTGTAGCTTCAGTGACTTAGCAGACAGTAGGAAGGTAGTATGTATTGATTTAATAAATAGTAAATGAGTGATATAAGAAGCTATAGGGTACTCTGAAATGTAAAGCACTGAATTAATTCCATGTGAAGCACATTATAATTGTCCATGTATAAATGCTTAATATATGCTCTTTTAAATTATCCTAAAATTTCTATTAATTATTTAATAAAGCATGAAAACAAGAGAAAAATAAAACCAAATAAGAATGTTATCTAAAAGAATATTTTATTATATAAGAACTAAAATTTATTAAGTGGTTTTATTATCTGGATATGAAACTATTGTTTCATGCCATTCTTTCTATTCCCACTTCTTCTGAGCCTCCAGCTGTTCTCTCTCCTCTATAACCATAATAGTGTCCTAAACCAGTTCTTAGACCTCTATTTTTTCTACTGTTGCCAGAGTGATCTTTTTAAAAACAAAGTCGATCAAGCTTTTAATAATCACCGTGTCTCCCAATTTTAAAAATAAAATTCAAACCCTAAGTTTAATGTAAAAGTTCTTGGTAACTTCCTACTACATAAGCCTAAATCTTCCTCATAAACTGTATTCTAGCTGTAGTCATGAATCTTCAGCTTACATGAAAGCCTCTTACTTACCCCACTACTACAAATGCTTTTTTCTGCCACTCTTGCATGAGTCCTGGCTACAGGCCCTTCTAAACCTTTTTTGATCACCTTTTCCATTGCAAAGCCTACCTAAAACACTTAACACGTGGGCGTATCCTTCCTTTGAGTGCACTCTGTGCACACTTTTATTGCAACACAGCACTAAGCTATAATGTTTACTCCCTGTCTGTCTCTTTTGCTAGGACATAAGTTTTACAATAGGCCATTCTAAAAGGGCCTACAGTGAGCCCCACTCCCTGGTGTGCCTAACTTTGTGAATCCTCACCCCAGAGTGTGTTTGACACTTTCAACAAAAGAATACAGCAGAAGCAATTGAATGTCACCTCTGATATTAGGTTACATAAAGACAATGGCTACCAGCTTAGTGATCTTTCTCTCTTGCTGTCTTAGCCAGAGAAAAACAAACTGCTATGGTGTGAATTGCCTCATGGAGAGGCCCTTGTGGCGAGAAACTGAGGCAGTTTAGGTGGTCAACAGCCAGCAAGAAGCTTGACCTTGTCAACAGACACATGAGATAGTTTGAAAGGGGATAGGGTTTTAGGTGAAACTCTAAACCTCTTGGCAGCTGGACTGAAACTTCATGAGCCTCCTTAGGCCAGAGAATCCCAGATACGATGTTCCCAGATTCCCGAAGCACTCACAAAAACTATAAGAAAATAAATATTTGCTATTTTAAACTGCTCAGTTCTATGGTAATTTGTTATTCAGTAATAGATAATACAAGTATTAGTATTTGTAAGTTTACAGTACGATTTGTTTAACTTTGAGTCACAGATGCCTATCATGGGTAAGAATCTCAAATTATTTTTTTGTGTTAATACTGTTCACCTAAACTTTTATTTCTGAACCTTACCCATATATTTTAGGCATTCACACTTCAAAATTTATGCAAAATAGTTTATGCTTGTTCATTATGACTTAATATATTTTCTTCACAACAGAAAACAGCCTTCCAATCATGTAAATGCATTATAAATCCACATTTGAATATTCATATCCAAGAGCATATGTGCAGTTTTACACAGATAAAAATTAGGAGGGATGCTTGGAATGTTTTTCTCTAGCACTATACTTTCAATTTCATCATATAGTGGCATAGTGTGAGGCATAGGTTTTAGAAATCAATGATCCTCATGTAGGTAGTACCATGTCTACATACAAGAAGGATGCCCTATTTCCCTAGACGTTTGACTTCTTAAGCTGAGAAAATCTATCTTTTTCTGGAAAAAGAACCCCACAAATAATCCTTTTATTATGTATTCATAATAACAAATATTGCCTCATGTGAGATTTCCCCATTAGTGTTTTATATTTAAGTGCACAGTCTGTTTATTTGTTCAACTTTATCATACTTCACTGATTAATCTAGTTTAAATACCATAAAAGTCCATAATCGTTGCTATAAAAACTTACACTTGCTTATTAAATTAGCTAATTTGCCACTGTCAAATGCAAGCAATAAAACTGGGCAGAAATATAATGAAAGCAAACATCTTTGCAAGTGCTAAATAGATTATCTTGTGCATATGAATGTCTTCAACTTAATTCATCAAATTTATATGATGAACACCTAAAGTATATTTTGTATAAATATACTTTCACATTTAAACTGTGCCTCTTCATTGAATAGTTCTTGACATAATACACATATTTTTAAGACACAGAGAAAGCTGTTCTTAAAATGTTCTTCAGAATTTTCATAACAAAAAACTGTCTTCAAATTCAGAGACATCTAGACAAGTAAAATGTATATACTAGAATTTTATGAAATATAAATTAAATATCTTTATTTAGCCTTAACTAAATATGGTTGGTACACTATGAGATTTGTGGGAGTCTCAAAATAAAGTCGTGGAAGAAAAATGCTTGAAATTCGCACTAAGTAACATTAACTCAATGTCAATGATTTGTAATGGTTTCTGATAGTTGTTGCCAAAGTCTTTATTGATGAAAAAGAGCTTTAGTGATATTTCTAAAAACTTTATTTATGCCAATCTTACCAGTAGAGCTTTGAACACAGGGCACTTCAGGATAAAAGTCACACAACTAAAGGGCTGAGTAAGGTCTTCTCAAAGTCCACTCAAGAATATGCTCTTTTTTAAAATTTATAAATTCTGATTTATTAGATAGGTACTTATAAAATATTTAGAGAAATGTTCATTGTTTAGTCAGTAGATCAATAAGATTAAGCATAAAAAGTTTATTTAAAAAAAAATCAATAATGATAAACTGGTACCCCTACCCCTCCCCAAATTGAGAAACAGAAAATAACACATGGGAAAAAAGAATACCTGGACCAGATTTAAGGTCAGAGAGATTTCCTTTTATAGATTACCATATTTTTGGGAGTATAAGATGCACATTTCCCATGGCCCAAAAATTTGGGGGGAAATGCAGGGTGCATCTTATAGTCCTAAAAATACAGTAAATGATAGGTTCTTCTGATCTCTTGACTTAAATGTCAGACTAGGGTTGTGAAATAAGAACTCTCAATACATGTTAAATAATAGCTCCTTAGCTAAGACAAAACTTCAGAAAATGACAGAATGGTAGCTTTCTAAATGCTCATGTCGGTAACATGCTGAAACCATCGACCTTTGCACCTTTTATATGAAATTTATCTTAATACACATGGTTCTGGTACCACAAAATGTTTATCAGTCACATGAAGTCACTGCAATACTCACACAACCTGAACATGAAACACTTCTTCCTAATCAGTTTACTGTCAAACAAAGGGCCATTTACAGGTTAAAGTTCTCCTGTCTTCTTTTAAAAGATTATCTTTTCTTCCAGCCAAAAAGTTTATTTAATTTTTTTCTTTTTTTATTGTTGTACAATTACAGTTGTCCCCACACCTCCATTACTCTCCCCTCTCCTACCCATTCCCCACCTCCCACATTAAATCCTCACTGCCTCCCCACCTTGTCTTTGTCCATGGGTCCTTTATATATGTTCCTTGTCTTAGCCCTTTCCCTTCCTCTGTTACCCTCTTCCCCTCTCCCCTCTGGTTACTGTCAATTTGTTCTTTATTTCCATGTCTCTGGGTATATTTTGCTCACTTGTTTGTTTTGTTGATTAGATTCCACTTACAAGTGAGATCACATGATATTTGTCTTTTACCACCTGGCTTATTACACTTAGCATAATGCTCCCCAGTTCCATTCATGCTGTCATGAAGGGTAGGAGTTCCTTCTTTCCTTCTGCTGTGTATTCCAGTGTGTAAATGTACCACCGGTTTTGATCCAATCATTAATTGATGGGCACTTAGGCTGTTTCCAGCAGTTGGCTACTGTAGATAACACTGCTACAAACATTGGGGTGCATAGGTTCTTTTGAATTGGTGTTTCAGGATTTTTAGGGTATAATCCCAGCACTGGAATTGCTGGGTCAAAAGGCAGTTCCATTTTTAGTTTTTTAGGAAATCCCATACAGTTTTCCACATGAAGACTAAAAGAACAATTCAAAGGATCAATAAATATAGGAACTGGTTCTTTAAAAAGATAAATAAAATTGGCAAGCCTTTAAGCAGACTCATCAAGAAAAAAAGAGAGGACCCAAATAAACATGTTCAGAAATGAAAGGGGAGAGATTACAACTGACACCACAGAAATACAAAGGATTGTAAGACATTACTATGAACCATAAGACAAGAAATTTGAAAACCTGGGTGAAATGGACAAATTTATAGAAAAATACAATCTTCCAAAACTGAAGCAAGAAAATTATTTAGTATATTCCCTCATTCAGAGAACAAACTTCATAAACATAGGTTGTTTAAAAATACTGTAGTAGTTTTTTGATAGGTAATTTGATTAGTAGAGTTACAAATATAAAAGAGGGGGAAAGGATTACTGGAAACAAGACATGATTTCTCTCAAAGCTTCAAGAAAACCTAGATCACTAAAACCCCGTGTTTCTTACAAGTTTTGCATACATGGTTTCAGCTCTCCAAGCCCTCTACCAATAAGGCAGGTGCAATAGCAAAGGGTTCACTACTGCAGCCTTGGGGACCATCTCTTAGTGTTGCATTGGTGCTTCTCTGACAAAGTACACTTTTAATCAAGATAGACATATTTATGTTCATCTTAAATTCCAAGTATAAATACCAAAATTGAACTGATGGCCTGGAATGAAACACAAATCCTTAGATTAACCATAGCAGCTTCTCACGAGTTATTTGAAGTTCATAAAACTGTGAAATGCCAGCAGAGGTGGGGTGGCAGCTGATTTTATGAAAGCTAACACATTGAAACTAAACATGAAATTTCAAGTTGTGGTATGCAGCTATTCTATTACCAGGCAGCAACCCCTCACTGTATAAATAGCAACTAGCTGCTGGTTTCCTAAAGCCAAACTAATGATGATTTTGAAGATCCACATTGTCCACTGCCCTATGACTTAAAGTGGAGAACTTTTTTTGTCTGTTGAATTCCTTTTAGCTTATTTAAGATAAACCTGGGGAAGGAAAAAGGATCAAATGAAGTATAATCTCCTGAAGTATCAGCTCCTTGCTACAGATATCCTTGACAAAAGATTGATTCAGTCATACTGCAACAGATTCTAAATGTCCTATAAGGACTCCCATGCTCATGGAGAATGTCAGGCAAACTTTTTCTTGGTGGCCATGAACCTCTCCATGTACCTATCATAGCCTTTTCATTTTTAAATTTTCTTTATTTGAAAAAGGTTGCCTTTTGCAGCAAGCAGACAGATTGGGGAATCACTGAGGATGCTCTGTGGAAATATGCTGGGCTCAAGGCTGTTCTCTTCCATGTGAAGAACTTATGGCAAGGAGAGCAAGGTATCTTTAGTGAGATCTGAGATATCTGAGTCTGGCTGAGGTCGAGTTCCACGACCTGCAGGTTCCCCACTATGTTGGGTGTGGTCTGAATCTGGTTCTTGGAGAGATCCACCACATCCAGGTGCTGTAGGCTATGAAGTTGAGGTGGTAGTACTCACAGCTGGTTCCCAGACAGGCTCAGGGTTTTGAGGGCAGACAGTTGCCCAAAGGTAGATTGCAGCCTTCTCGAGTGATTGTTGTTTAGGCTTAGTGTCTCTAGTGTTTGCAGATTGTATAGCTCATCAAAAAAAGATAGTTTGTTGTTCAAGGAGAGGCTCTTCAGCAGAATGAAATTTCCTACCATCATAGGTGGTAGGCTATCTTGTTGCTAAATTGATGGTCCTTAGATTGCTCATCAGCTTCTGTAAATCTGAAGGGCATTCAGCCCAGGTCCTTAAGCTAAGACACCAGTTTTCTGCACAGTTTCCACTAGAGCATGGAGGCACTGTTTGCCATCCTAGTACAGGGCTCGGGTCCCCCCTCAGCTCACAGCTGGCTCTGAACAGGAAGATTCAGGACATATGGCACCAGAATATGCTCTTATAAATAACAGTGGAGCTTATCACTGACAGATTGCTTTAAAAATTGCTGAACACTGAATTGAGGTGTCTGGCTTCTTACTCAGAGAAGTGTATGTGTATATAACAAATACTAGATATACTATATACTATATAACATATAAGATGATTATTATATATGCAGGGTCTAGCAGAAATAACACACGCTTGAGTATGGTTGATAAGATAATAATATGGTTGCAATAATATATAGCTTTAATTTGAACATTTCACCTAAAATGTCATGTGCTGTGCTTCACTGTGATATTATGTTACAGAACTACATGCTTATTATTTTGTAATAAAAGATTTTGTAATAAAAGAGGAGTGTTATTTGTGCTAAACCCTGTATCTATATATAGGCTGAGGAAAATGTAAGTTTACAGTTGTGAGTACACAAGAGTTTATTCTTGTATTGTTATTTGTTCCTTATTATTTTCCACACGAACAACTGTAAACCTACATTTGCCCACCCTGTATATTCATACGTCCTTTTACTGTGCTTCATTTTATTGCACTTCACAGATGTTGTGTTTTTTACAAACTGAAAGCAAGGTCTTCCACCAGCAAAAAGATTATGATTCACTTTATTTCGATTCTCACTTTATTGAGGTGGTGTGGAACGAAACCCACAGTATGTCGGGATATGCTTGTATATATACATTTTTTCTTTTTCTTCCTTGGTTTATCACTGCATACTTTTCACATCCATAAGGGAGATTAGTGTTCTCTGGGAAATGGAAATTGTTAATACACATCCATCAAGAGAGAACAGAATAAACAGAGATAAACTTAAAGAAGAACACATTCCATTTTTCATCAGATTCAGAGAGAAAATGATCTATTTTTCATTCAATCAATGGAAGGCTAAAAATATCCTGAGCTTACTATTTCTACTTGTTTCTAAACACAATTCATAAGTCTTCATTCATTACACTAATGTGTTTATAAGGCAGTTGAAATGTCAAAGCTCTGCTGGATTTAGTATAAACTTAAATTCCATTACCTGGTAGGCATTAATTGCTTATGGAGCGTAGGGATTCTTCCCAAGGGTCTTATATGTTTCCTTTTGTCATTTTGCTAACTATTTTGTCTAGACGAACTTAAAGCCCTTAATCCACCATAGGGATCAATAAACTGCACAATAATTCAGTCCTAATAATTAGCTTTCACTTAAACACAAATGGTCATTTCATTGTGAACTGCAGTACAAAATGATAATGAAATAATTAAAAAGACAGATGAAAGAGTGACTTAATAGGAAAGAGGCCTAACTGTTCAATTAGAGGCATTATCATTCAACCTTTTTATTACTGCCACAACCTTTCAATTTTTTAAAAAAAAATAACACTTCAAGCTCTGCTCATTTAACCCATGGCGGTATCACTGTTACAGGCACAGCCTTATGATGGGAGCCTATGCTACAGACTGCTGCAAAACAGCAGTCTCTCTGAAATTATTAAAACAGTGAATATCTGATTCAAAGGTCTATAAATTGTATATCAATCATAGTACTATGTGGTCCTGATTTCTCACTTAAGGGATTTTCTTGAGCCTTCCCAATTTCTTTTTAAACAGGATTAGCTCTACATAGTTCTTTTGAAATAGCTTCAGAATTATGTAGAACAGTTTTAAGATAGTGGATGTTCTGAAATAAATCATAAAGGCATCTCATTCCCCCCACCCCGGAGAATTTCCTAGGTTGGTCTACAGTACAAAAATTCTTCATATTTGCTGACCTGACAATGTAGTTTTAAGTCCAAAAAAGGTACAAAACTTCATTAAGCATTTAATACATTCTCACAGATGTAGGGTTATAGATATGTTTGAATCTTTATGATCAAAGCACTAGCCTAATAGCAAAATCTTTACCTTTGCCATGTTCTGCTTTCATTTTAATTTCTGCTTTATCCTCACATGGCTATGGACAGGTTGCACTTCAGCTTTGCCAGTAGCTGGAGACATTCATAATCAATTTCAGCAAAACCTGCTACTGTTCTTGCTATTGGCACAGGAGAATGGGCCCTTGGGCTTCCCCGGTCTCTTTGAAACTAAGGTGAAATTCTCCGGGAAATTGTCTCAGCTCATTAACTCTGATCAAATTTGGAAAGACATACCACAAAATGGACATTACAGATGAGAAATATATTTTCCCAAATACTAGGAGGGAAATGTCAAAGTTAATATAATTCACATCATGTCAATATTAAGAAAAAGACTATGACCCTTCTCGTCATGTGGAATCACAGTATCTGGCACAAAGAAGGGATAGACACTGAGATATTTAATTAATGAATAAACAAAAGAAGCTTTTAAAACTTAAAGGCATTCATTCATTTCACTTCTCTTATCCCTGTCATTACTATATCCCTATTCATAGGTCTACAACCTGTGACCTGTTATCAAAAAGTCAAACAACATTAACAGCAACAAGAAAAGATCTCAAGATTTTCCTTAAGTTTGACATGGCAGGCTTACTCAGTAAGAACTTGACCTGATTCAAAAACAGGAGGATACACACATGATTACAGAAACACTCTTCTTCATTGATTATAAAGCATACCTCCTACCACACTCAGTGTATAATGTAATGAATAGAATATGTTCCATTTTTCCTTTGTAAACTTATAAATCATTCTGAATTTTAAAATATATCAACTGACAAGGGTTTTGGATAGGCTATTGTGTATGTGTAGTTTACTAATTGTCAACTATTATAAAATACAGCCTGTATTTAGGCACAGGCCCTACAAAATTTACTATTGAAGTTAAGGTGGTTGGTAGCCACACAAAATAAAAGAGACCAATTGTCTGCACAATAACCCATCAGTACATGGTGTATAAGCATGGTACTACAGAGACCAAGTTTTCATAAATTGGAAGATATACTTATTTCTCAAATGAATCTTAGTATCCAAGAAGTGTTCTTAGGAATGAGCTATAATCCACATAAATTTTTACCTTAACATTCTGGTAACAGAAGTCAGAAATCTGCATGCATGGATCATATTTGCAAAGGAGAATTAAGAAGCATGTGCAGATTTATCATGCCAATGTTTCTAAAACGTACCTCATGAAAAGAATCCTCCAAGACAAGTTGTTATATTTCTGGTCCCACCCATGGAACTGAGTCACTGTATTTGGAACATGCCTCAAGAATTCAGTCAATATTGTACATATGGATCAAGTTATCTTTACAGTCTAAAGTTTAGACTACAGAATGGTGTCTTGTTCAGTTCACCTAGTTTGCTAGCAATTCAAAGTCTTTTTTTTTTGCTGAATACAAAGCACATAGTATTCTCTTATGTGAATTTTCTACCATGTTTTTTAATAATTTTTATTTGTCAGTTACAATTGACATACATTATATTAGTTTCAGATGTATGCCCCAGTGATTACACATTATATAACTTACTAAGCAATCATCCCCATAAACCTTGTACCCATCTGACACCATACATAGTTATTACAATATTATTGACTATATTCCCTATGTTGTACTTTAGATTCCCATGACTATTCTGTAACAACCAATTTGTACATTTTAACCATTCATGTTTCACCCATCCCCCAAAACCCGCTCCCATCTAGCAACTATCAAAATATTCTCTATCTATGATTTCATCTGAGTTTTGGTTCTGCTGATTTGTTTATTGTTTTTTAGATTCAATTGTTGATAGATATTTATTTATTGCCACTTCATTGTTCATATTTTTATCTTTTTTTCCCTTCCTCTTAAAGAAGACCCTTAACATTTCATGTAATACTGATTTGGTGGTGATGAATGCCATTAGCTTTTGCTTGGCTGGGAAGCTCTTTATATGTCCTTTGATCCTAACTAAATGATAGCTTAAAAAAAGAGCATCATATGTAAATAAATAGTATTTTGTCAATGGTAAATGAATACTATGATTTATAATTTAGTGTTTATGATTAGTTGACCACAACTAAACTTGAGTCAGACCTCCAGAATTTAATAATTGAGTAGCTTTTCAAATTGAATTTTTAGAAATGTTGAGAAATCTGACTTGAGATTGTTTTAAACTCATTAGAACTTTGAATACTTGCTTATTTCCAAGCAAACTAGCTTGCCAGCCTCCTTTTAAAATGTATATAACAGTCTTTTATTTATAAAATTTTATTCTGTTCCTTATATCAGCATTATATAACAATAATATTTACAGTATTAATATTGACTCTGATTATATCAACTAAATTGAACATAAAAGATCCACTTAATCATGAAGGCTAATTTATCAGAGACCCAGTACTAATTACTGATACCAATTTCTATGTGACTGTATTTTTATTTTTTTATTGTTGCTCAAGTACAATAGTCTCCATTTCCTCCACCACCACTTTCCCCCAACCCACCCACCCCCACCTCATACCCTCAATCCTACCCCTCTTTGGCTTTGTCCATGGGTCCTTTCTATATTTCCAAAATAAAATGGACAATTCTTTTAAAAAAAGTAAAACTAAGGTCAATAACCAAACAGACTTATGTTCAAAAACTAGAAAATAAATGCTTTACCACCTGGCTTATTTCACTTAGCATAATGCTCTCCAGTTCCATCCATGCTGTTGCAAAGGGTAGGAGCGCCTTCTTTCTTTCTGCTGTGTAGTATTCCATTATGTAAATGTACCATAGTTTTTTGATCCACTTTAAAGACAAAAACAATATGATCTCAGCTATAAGTGGAACCTAATCGACAAAATAAACAAGCAAGCAAAATACAACCAGAGACACTGAAATAAAGAACAAACTGACAGTAACCAGAGAGGAGGGTGGAAAGAGATAATAGGGGAAAATAGGGGAAGGGTCATCAAGGAACATGTATAAAGGACACATGGACAAAGCCAGAGGGGGTAGGTTTGAGGGTGGAAGGTGGGGATGGGTAGTGTGGGGGGACATGATGGGGTGAAAATGGAGACAACTGTACTTGAACAATGATAAAAAATAATGAAAGAAATGCTTTAAATTTATATTTTCTTCTGATCTTTGTTGCCATTTTCAAAACTCATATGTCTAACTTGATTTTTACTTGGCTTTTAACACTATTGGGCTTAACAAACTTTTTACCCCTTGTTTTTTTGTTGCATTTATGCCATGCTCAACTGGCATATGCTGTTGTATTCCGAGATGGAAAATTGGGAAGGAAAATGACCAGAACCCTACAACTCAAAAATATTTGACTACTTCATAATTTTCTTCTTTGATTATAACTATCATTTTTGTGGACATACTATCTTGAAATTTCTGAACATGCATACTTTTTAATGCCCACATGCATTGCAACACATTGTTCCCTTCTGCCAGGTGTACTCCACTAAAGCCATTCCCTTCTCTGTGAAGTCAGCTCAGAGGGCTTATTCTCTGAATCCTCCATTCACCTTTTCTACGCCCTGATGTTGACAGAATAATCCACTTCTCTTCTCTGTTAATTCTCATTTTTTTATATGCCCTAAGCTCATTCAATGCCATTACTTAGCCATCCTAGCTGGAACCTTTATAACTTTAGTTTTTTCATTTCAAATTCATACTCTACCTTCCACATTGTCCTGATTCTATCAATTCTACCTTCTTTAGTCACTCTGAATTTATTTTGTAAGTTTCTTGCCGCTACCATTACTTCTCAGCCCTTAACTAGTCTATTCCTCTATTGTCTCCTTGTCCAGGCCTTCCTTCACGCTTTAGACAGGGTTGTATTTCCAAAAATGCACTTCTGATCACGGATAAGTTCAAAGTATTTTAGCAAAATACATGGGATGTTTCGCAATGCGGCATCTTGTTTTATCTCTATTTACTACACAGTTTATAGTCTACACTCCAACAGATCAAATTTACTGCAATTCTGTAAATGCCTGTGATAGTTTATATTATGGTTTATAATTATTAATTCTCTTTCTTTCTAGAAGGAGATTATAACCCCTACTCATTTCCATATGCCCACTAATACTCTTGGGAGAAAAGTATGCAGTATATTAATCACTACATCATTGATCTGGAGCTCAGCCTTATGACTTCCTTTGGTTAAGAGAACGTGGAGACACGACACACGCCGCACCTGAACCGAAGCAGAAATGTGAGTGCATGATTTGGCTCACCTTCTTGCTCTTCCTTTTTGTGTGAGAGTGGGAACATCCCATACTGGGCTGCTCCTCTAACCCGGTGCCTGCATTAGGAAGTCTGACAGCAGAGCTGAAAAAGATTTGGCTCACCATTCTGTTTGCTCTAATGAAGGTATATTTTCCTCTTCCTTCACTGAAAATATTTTTAATACTTCAAGCACCACTAAAAAGTCTTTCTGAGGCCTTCCTTCAAGTGGAAATTCATAGCTTTTCCAACACTATTCCACAGCACCAATCATACTGTATTTTAATTATTTACCTACATGTATATTTCAATCTCTTCAATCAGAATGTGACTGTGAAGGTAGAGACTGTCATTTTTTAATAACTCATCTTCACTGACAAACAGTAATTCTGACAAATGGTAAGGGTTCCACAATTTGTTGAATTGCCACCACAACTGCTAATATGGAATGAAGAGAGAAATGTTTACTTCCAGCAGCTCCACTGGCTGGCGGTCTTTGCATGGAAGGGTTTGCCTGTTGTGATTGCATTAGCATGATTAAATGATTTCTTTTGAAAACACTTATACAGCACTTATTATGCACTATGCTTTATTATAAATTCTAAAAAAAAACACCTTGTGTTAATCTTGACAACAGCCCTATAAGACAGCCATTATTACCCTTATTTTCAGATAAACTTGCCAAGACAAAGAGATTAGTTTGTCTAAGTATTCAGGGATAGAATAGGTATTTCAACCTCAACATTCTAGTGTCAAAGCCCATTGGTTCGATCACAAGTCTGGCAATACTAATAATTTAAGTCCTCAACCTTCTCATCTTTAAAGAGGAAGTGTAAAATCAGATACTTCCCATGCAAAAGTCTGTAATGACTGAAGACCAAGGTGAGATGTGTTCCAGTAGCTAATGTTGGAAGTTTCTGCATTGACATTTAATCCTGTGGCAAGTGTGCGGTGGGTCTGCCACCCTTCAGGGACCATGCACCTGTGAATAAGGTTAGGTGGTGACCCACCACCCCAGGGTTCAGGCCATTCTGTGCCTTCCAACTCACATGGCTTCTAGGAACTAAGAATAGGTCTCCAGAATGGCTTCTGTTTTCATGATGAGAAAAATCAAACAACTAGTTAGTAAGTGTAAGAAATGTTATTCAATTTCTTGATGGAATAGCAAAGGTTAACGGAAAATGGTAAATTGAACAACGTATGTTCTCTAAAATTCACATATTCACAGAAAAGTTTCTCATGTGTCCGAGAATATCTCTCTATTTTTTAAATGAATATGAGATTTGTTCATTTTAATGTATTTTGAAATAAAGCTTAATTGTATTTTATATATAGCCAGAAGCTAGAACATTTGAAAAATCCCAAGCATTAAAAGAAATGTAAGGTCACAGAAGTGAGACTATTACTGTTGCCTCCTAGGAAATTAAAAATGTACTACAAGAAAAAGAAGAAATACCTTAATATTAAGAGAGTGCTATAAAGGAAATCATAATTTGATTTACTTAAATGAGTGCAGACACTGCTCTTGCTCATTGCACAACTGTGGTCTTTAAGCACGTAGTTGTGCATATTATAAAGAAACTGTAGCAACATATATTGGAGGGAAAAAACATTAACTTATTTATTGATTAAAAATAGTCTAAAGTTACTTAAAGTCATTTCTTTGTCCATATTCAGTCTATTTTCTCCTCTACCAATGTGTGAAGTATCTCTCTTCATCTCACTACCCAGAAATTGTGTAGGCAATTAGGGGAACATGGTATCTATAAAAGTTAACTAGTTGAGTAAGTCAAATCAATGATCTTTTACCCTTAGGACTCTGACTCGTAATCAGAGGGAGTTATTAGGTAAAAGTTCTCTATTGAAATTTCACATACCTCATTCTATACTATAAATCCACTTCAGAGAATTTGAAACAAAATTTTTAACTCTCATTATAAAGAGTAACCAATACTAAAAACATCTTTTTGATTTTATCTTTAATCCAAAATGGAGATCCATTAGCAGTAATACTCAGGCTCATACCAATTGCTGGAAACTTGTGTTTATTTAAAACAAAAATATACAAATTCACACAAAAGCTATGTGTCTACTACAATACATTTATTTTTTCTTCCTTAATCCTTAGAGAAGATATAGCAAATGAAATTAATTTGTTTTCATGTAAATCATCCCTTCTGTCTTACTCCCGTAAATGATCCATAATAACTTATGCTGGAGTGAATGATCTTAACACAAATATAATTACCAATGTGCAGACTGGGTTGTCCTTAAAAACTTTCTATGAAGGTCAATTGCTATTACAGGAATTTTCTGGGTTTTTGTCCAAGGACCATTAGAAGACAGATTTTATATTTCCCTGTCAGCTCATGTCTGACTTTTGCCATTTATATAAATACAATGTAAAAAGTCATAGAAGAGGTAATGGGTACTTCCAGCTTTTCTACAAACATAAGAAAGATGCAAGGACTCTAATATTCTTAGTCATTGACATTTACAACTGTGGGTTTGTTTTTAATACAGGGCAGTGAGCAATGTACTTAAAGCCTCAGAAAATGCTTTATGGCATACACTAAAGGTGAATCACATTTTTACTAGATTTATTAGCTAGAGGAACTGCAATCTCAAGAGGAAATTCAGCCAGTTTTAACCCAAGTAGTGCTTCTTATAGTTATTTCCTCTTGAATTCCCAGCAGGACTCAAGCATTCTCAGTGTCCTATCCAGGGATCCTGATTTGTTTCCCCCAGCTGCTTCCTGCCACCTTGGGTACTGACAGAGTACTCATTAACAAACTAATTGATTTTTATTAATTATCTGTGGTATAATCTTTTCACTGTTTTCCCCCCTAGTATCTAAGCTTATTAACTCCAAACACACACATTCACCCATACACACATGCACACACATGACAAAATTAGTCCTAAAGAAAATTTGGGATAAAAATGAACTGAAATATACGGATTGCTTGCATGAATCAAAATGTTAAGAAAAAGCTAATATTTATAAAATTATAAATATTGAACTGAAGAGCAACAGTCTTGAGAGTACCCATTAAACTGGCTTTTAAAAAGTCCAATATTAGCTAAGATAGAATATACAGTTATTATAAGATTAAGATTATAATCTTATTTTATAAGATTAAACTACTCAAATAAAAACATAACTTAGTAAGAGAAAACTCTTAGCAATGCAAGATAACAGAAATACTTCTGTACTATCTTTCTAAAGGATTGGATATAATCTTTATTAAAGCTGTGTCAACATAAAATGTATTATTAAAATATTAAAATTATAAAAGGAAAAGAAACAGTGGAAATGTTAATTCAACAGCCCGAGAGGGAAATAGTATAATGCTACTAATGGAAAACATGGATCTCGGGATAAAGGTTTCCATATTCAGGTCCTTGCTCTGCCTCTTCCTAGCTATGTGATTTGGGGCAGGTTCCTTAGCCGTTGAAGCCTCAGATTCCTCTTTAATGCAATATTGGAGTAATAACAGTACCTAGTACATTGGGTTGTTATGCAACGAAGAAGAAAATGCTTAGTACCATTCCTAACGCATAATAAAGGCTTAATAAATGATGCATGTGGGATAACTATACATTATCCTTTTTATTATTTAGTCCTGGATTTATTGATACACAAACATCAACTCTGTAGCTTATTTTTTATACTGCTTTTAAAAGAAAGTTACTCTAAATGTTTACACTTTATCCAATATTTTATGTTGAGTCTTTCACAAGGTGAAATCACAGATTTCATTATGTTGGTGCCTACACCCCCTCCTCTGACCACACAGAAAACACACTCTCCATCTTTCTCACTACCAGAGGTAGCATGGCTGACTTCCATGTTGGTATCTTTAGTTTGTCCTTTTTATCACTTCTTACATCCAACCACCAGTGGAAGCAAACCATTTTTTCCTGTAAAAGTCTAGGCACAGTGTTGTTCTCATTATTTCCATAGTTGTGCCTCAAGCTATACACTTCTTATCCCTGTACAATTGGCTTCTAAACCACTTATGAATAAGAGGCCAAAAAAGTATTTTTTATATTTAGTATATAATGCCTTTGCTAAAATATATTTGTGGAATAAAAGTTGAGAAAAATAGAATCCAACCAGTAAAAAGTTATCTTCTTCCAATAGTTCACTGATGATTATCTTTTTTTCCATCAGAACTAATACACTCCAAATCAAGCTGGGCCTCAAATTTGTAAACTAAAAAATTCACTTCTTTAAAGCACCCTTTTCTGCTAAAGTTTCCTATGCTTTGCTTTATTACCCTCTTGCCAGAATCAATGTCAGAAATATGGTCTTGGTTAAGAAACAACCTTCAAATTTCCTTAATATTTATTAGTTTATTCAACTAGCAGAGAGGGCAACTTTTATTCATCAGACAATCTACTAAGCAAAGGATAAAAATATCTAAGAATCAAGGTATTTAAGAATCAATATTTAATAAGCAAAGGACTAAAAAATATTTAAGAATCCATATGCAACAACTAACATACTGAGCAATGTTTATTCAGGCAATCTACCAAGCGAAGGAATAAAACACTTTAAGAATCAAGATAGTCATTCTTCAGGGGGAAAAAAAGGGTCAATGGGAACTATCACTGAGTCATGGAGGAATAAATGGCATCATACACAAACTTAGCAAAGCACGACTTTTCAAAACTAGACAAAAATACTGTAAAAACAGGGAGAATCTAGTAACAAATACTCCTAGATACTAGTCTAAGAATGGTCTTACTAATCCTAACAACTTATAGAAGTATGGTGACAGGGACAACTGTTATTTTGAGTTTTGTAAGACAATAAATAGGGCACAAAAGCATTTGAAAAATTGAGACTATTTGGAAAATTTTGAAAACTTGGTTTGCCTGGGAAGATGATTCATTTAATGGGAAGGAGGAAGACTAGCTGAGGAATAAAGTATGGTCAATTTACAATTGTGTGTATGGGCCATAAAAGCTTGTTTTACATTTTTGGTTGGTGGTACTTAAATTTATTTACTTGGTATCTGATGACCCTGTTCCAGAAATGCATATGTGTGTGTGTACATTTGTGTGTATATATACTTATATACACATATATGCACATACATATATATATACACACACACACACACAGTGTGTCCATCATTATCCAGTAATGTAATATGAAAAATAGAGATATTTATCAAAGAAGGTACAAGATACAAGAAACATTATACATAGGACAACAATGCTTCAGTCCCCTTCAAAGTAGGTACCTTGGGACCTTACACAGTTCTCCCAATCACCATCAGTTGTCCCATCATATTTTCCTGAATCTCACTGATGGTCTGAAATTTCTTCCCCTTCAAAGGTGATTTTAGTTTGGGAAATGGCAGAAGTCACAGGGTGCCAAATCTGAGCTGTAGTGGAGCTGAGTCACCTGGGTGAATTGATGTTTCACCAAAAAACTCTTCAGGAGACATGATGCATGAGCAAGTGCATTGTCACGGTGAAGCTGCCAATCACCAGTTGCCCATAGCTGTGGCCTTCTGAATCATCTGAATAGTTTCCATGGAGGAATGTCCAAGCTTAATGCAAAATTTGATGCAGATTTGTTGCTCTACTCTCTGTCATTTTTAATGTGACAGCCACACAGTACCCATGCTCATTCTACCAGTACCCATGCTCAGTGGCACCTACTGCCCCCACTGACTAGTACAAAGAAGTCATCATTGTTCATGCATGTGCATTCCAGTGCCCTCTCCTTGGGTGAGGTTACATCTATGTCATGCAAATTGTTCCCATTATATCAACAATGGTAGGAGTTTTCCATACAGACCCTGTATACATCCACAATTTGTCATTTATTCTCATGGGGTTTTATGGGCACCTGAAAGCCATTCAGTGTCCCAGATTAGGAGTTTCTGTTTAGGTAATAGGAGCCCAGAAGAGTAAAATGATTACATTGTTTCTTTGGAAAAATACTCTAGTTGCAATACAAAGGAAGGAGAATAGAAAAGATGATTTTGCTGTCAAGAAGTGAGAAATCTATTGAAATAGCCCAGATCAGCAAAAATGGCAAATTCAGTATGTGTCCTTATCTTTCCAAAGTATCTTGTGTCACTTCTACCGAGAGTATTACCAGTTTGCATGTGTTTCCTTTACTGAAATGCAAGTTTTTTTTGTTCCAGACAAGGAGTCATTTCTCCACATAGAATATCTTAATGAGGTTTAGGGCATCTACATGAATGAGTTACTGGTGGTATTTCTCCAGTAGAGGCAATGGAATTTGGCAACTGGTTAAACAGAGAGTAAAGGAGAAAAGATTAGCTCAGAATGGTCCCAATGTTTCTAGTTTAGAAACCAAGAAAACAGGATAAGGATTAAATTTTGTTAGGTAACATAAATTTTATTTTCAAATGCAGGGTGGGCAACCATTCTGATGGAAATACAGGTAATGTTTCCAAGGGATTAGATGATACAAGAGAAACAGAATCTGGCAACACCAGCGAATAGAAGGTAGACAATATACTGACAGCGAAGGATATCCTGCAGGGGGATCATGCACAACAAGGAGAAAAGCACAGACGAACTCCAGAAATTACCAGCATTTAAACAACACATGTGAGAGGAGGAACCACAAAAAGTAGACTGAGAAAGGATGGTCAGAGGAACAGAAAGAGAAGCAAGAAAAAAAATTACTGCAAGCCAAAGAGAATGAGAAGGCCAAGAAGTAATGGAAAGAGGCCGCGGCTTCAAAGAAGTTAGAGAAGATAAGATCTGCCAATGACTGTGAATTTGAAGATATGCACTATTTCATGAGAGCATTTTCAGAAGGAAATGCATAAGCCTGATAGTAAAGTGCTGAAATGTCATTTCATCTTGGGAAGGAAGATCAAAGAATATATAGAACTTTCCCAATCAATTTTCATTGATGGTGAATGATGATTTTGAGTAGTGGTCTTTTGATAAGATGGTAAGGCCAAGAAATTGTGGTTTTTAAAGTGTTTTAAAGGATCTGTTTGGATACTTAGATAAAGGCCTAAAGACATAGGAAATATTAAACATATTTAAAAAAATTCTGAAATCAGAGGAACATGGAGAAGCCAGTGTGGAGCACCTTTCTGAGACAGAAGGAAAGAAAGGCACCTATGCAAGAAAATGCCTGTTATTATACCAATGATTAAGCACATGTTAGGACATGCATATTAGTCTGTATTCCTGTGTAGATCTGTGGAGTTTCATGATAGCTGCATTTATTTTCCTTGACCCATATTAGATAATGAATACCATGAAAATGAACAAGAATATACACTTTGCAACTCCTTAAATAGTTATCTCAGGCAAGTAAAAAATTTTCAATGAAATAGAAATAGGTGAAGGTTCTTCTGTTGTTGTTTGTGTGTTTATTTTACATATCATGAATTCTCAATTTAGACTCATTTCAGAATTTTTTCTTTTTGCTAAGAATACAGACTCTTCATGTTATCCTTCTCCTGACTGAAGTCCAATAAGGTAAAGTGGTCTTTACATACACACCTAGAAAGTAAAGAATCCTTTCTCTTTAATAAGTGTTCTATTTCCTCAGTACTCTGATTTCTAGCTGTCAGGAAAAAAACTGAATAAATTAATTTTTACTAACAGATTACTGATTGATTATAATTTAATTAGATACCAGCAGGAAGCTTTAACAAACTGTTTCTTTGTTGATGAAGTTGTAGGCAGTACAGGATGGTGGGAATAACACAGGCAGTCCCTATCTATATTTTCCAAATAACATACGGAGAAATTTCTACTCTGCTGGTATAGAACGTTGGATCTAAATGCAATTAGACCTTTATTTAAACCTTTAAAATAAATTATGAAGAAATTTTTGTATTAGGCTGAAAATATTAATAGCATCTTTATATAAAACAAAAATAAGCATACTCTAAAAACTTGAGAATACATGTGCAGCAGGCAATATGTGTAATAAATTGGTAATTAAAAAGTTTGAGAACAAGTCAGATGTGTGACTATAGATAAAAGTTAAAATCACTGTATAACAAATACTATGCTTCCATTTAAAAGTCCATCTATTTAGTTATTTTCACAACTCTGACATTTTATGTTTACTGCAAGATACTGTGAAAGAATACACAAAATAAGATATTAAAAAGGTCACACACTAAAGTTTTTTTGACTATTTCTTGGTCTGTACATGGGTAATTTTTATTCGACTTTTTTCTGTATTTTCAAAAGCGAACAATTCATGATCAAAAGAAGTAAATTTTAAAAGTGTAAACATTTAGGAGTACAGAATCAAGTAAGGCAAAGTGGTACACTGCAAAGGAACATCTTTTTCAGCTAGTATATTCAGGTCTAATTTGACATCCCTGTGTTTTTACCAGGCCATTTTCTATTTAGTACACACTCACCCTCTTACCATGGGCAAGACTGCTTCTAATCACAGAATCCAAAGGAGCTAAGCTGAAATGACTCAACTCATGGCAAAATCCAAAACATCTCTTACTGACCAATTCACACATTACTTCCTGATGAACTTTTACCCAATGCTAAATAATTGGCTTTAGAATAAATCCTCAGGATAACAAACATTGGAAAATTTAAAAATATATCTATGGTTCTATAAACAAAAAACTCAAAGTCTCAATAGAATGAAAAGTATAGTTATTTCTTAATTAACTTTCTCCTAAGTGTTTACTCAAGTTTGATACTCTTGGAGGAAAAGGAAAAGCAAATAAAACAAATTGAAAAAAGAAGTATGAAGAATGTATAGTAATAGTTATAAGACTGAGTTTTGTGAACCAATTGGAATGTTAGTAGGGAAAGACAGTCACATTACATGATTCTTCAATAAGTGGAAACACAGTTCCCAGTGTCATGATGTTATGATGAGTCGCACTGGGGTTTGCTTTTGTTTTTGTAGATTATCAAATACAAATTTAGAGACAATGATCCTAAAACAAAGGACATACACACATGCATAACTCAACAATGAAATTATATAAAGTTCTCATTGAAAAGAAGATGCAAAAGAAAGTCTTCAGGGGCAAGGACGTAGACAATAGAATTAGAGACATGCTCTATGTCTAACATGAAAGTACTCTGACAGTTTTTTCAGATAAACAAGATTGCTATAAAAACTGAAAATTATTTTATAGTATTCCTGAGCTTTCCTTTCCTTCCTTACCAGGCATTTTTCCTCTGTGATAAACTGAGATTTAGTGTAGTCATACAAATAGGAATAAGCTCAAACTGCTAAGAATCATAGAATAGCAAAGAAGAAAAATCAATGATTCTAACTAGTTAGTTTTTTTGAAAAATGTTCACTTGAGCAGGGAGCAAGGGAATTAGATCTCTGCCTTTGCCCTTTTATCCTTGTATGTCAGTTAATAGTCCTATCACAGATCCAACAGGATCTTATTCCTTTTTATGTATGAACAACAGTCAGGTGGTATGCTGCTATTTAAATTCTAGCATCACATTTTTTTCTTCAGTGAGATCAATTTGAAAGTAAATTTATTACTTATATAAATAACTGTGGACAGTGACTGAACGTTCACATAGGAACACTGCTGTTTACCTATACATTTCTCTCTACATTCCCAATTTCAGACACCAACATTAAATGAAAAGGGCATTCCAATACCTGCTCAAAATAATCATTAAAATAATGAGTTAAAATAAAATAATCAGTTAAAATAATCATTTACAACCTACTTTATAATACAAGCCCTTTCAATGACACTTTATTATTTTTACATAATTTTCTCTTTTTCATTTTATTTATTTTAACAGTATCACCAAGAAAACTAAAAAAAAAAAAAATAGGAATTTGGAGGAACTTGTTAAAAGAGAAAAGTGAAAATTAAATTATTTCTGCAAAGGATTTTTCCAGAGATGAAAACATTCATACCCCAATACGACCAAGTCAACTTCAGAACTATGGAAAGAATTGCCTTAGGCTCTTCGGCATGTGCAGGATACTTCTCTGCCTTCCAGCAACCAGCAGCTTGGTGGCTGCTCTCCAAACAGTAGAGTAAAGGTCCTGCACAGCTAATTTTCCAAGTGAAGACTCTCATGATATAACTTTAGGCAACCATGATGCCTGAGCCTCTCCCAGTTATCTGAGATGTCATAGTTTCAGCAGGCTTCTGGGCACACTGCAATTGTTCACTGCTTGTTTAGTTTTTTTAACTTTTCAAAAATGAAAATGCTTATTCAGAAATTAATAATTCCAGTGAAGAAACACAAATTTGAAGTCAATAGCTATGTAGTAATTTAGACCCAGACACACCCATACATGCACATATCCATATCCATATATGTTATATAACAAAGATAGGCTGTATATCTAAAATACATATTTTATATATAAATATATAACAAAACATAAAATACACTTTCAGTCAGAATAAAATTTAATAAAAATAAAATTTAACTAGTATTGTTAAATACTAGTTTTATTTCTTTCTTCTAGAAGATACGAGCCACATCCTAACATCCTTGACACCGTATGTGTTCTACATATGGCAACATGTATAGCAGGGGTGTCAAACTTATTTTCACCGGGGGCCACATTGGCCTCACAGTTGCCTTCAAAGGGCTGAATGTAATTTCAACTCCTTAACAGTTAAGGAGTAGTTTCATTATACAATCCTAAAATTATTTTGACCTGTTGAAGGCAACCATGAGGCTGATGTGGCCCCATGTGAAAATGAGTTTGACACCACTAATCTCAGAATGAGAGATGAAACAGGATAATACAGAAGACAGTAGCCATGGAAAAATGAGTTCATATTAAAACAATTATTTTAGTATATTTAATTTATTCACAAATTTCCATTTTTATTGATCCCTTATTATTGACCTTAATGCTCATATTTTGAAATGTAAAATAGAAAGCTAAGCTTCTGAAATTGAGAAAAAAGTCTTTTCTTACTAGATTTGTAGAGCAATTAGAAGCAAAAAGATGCTCTGAAAGTGGGAATTCTTAATATTTAACATAATTCTAGAGTTATTTAATCAGTGGTAAGAGAATGATGAGTTTGAGTACAAAGCGTATCTATAGAGAACTAAAGAGTAGGAGCAAATTGGACACAATGATCTAAGGGAAAAGGGCGTGGGAGTCAGAACACTTACAGCTAATTTAGTTCTAGCTGCATGATCTTGGATAAATCACTTAACTTCACACAAAAGTGTAAACTGTTTTAATTTTCCTAGGTGAATAATTTCATATGAGCTGAAATGATATTTGAAGAACATTACTTCTTAAAGTACTAGCTTATATTTATTTAATTGATAAGTCTGTGTTCTATTTACAAAAATAAACTGATAATAAACTATTATTAAGGGAATATTCACCTTATTTAAAGAAATCTACAAAATACTATTTGCCAAGAAGAAAGTTTCAAAGATATAATAATACTTGTAAAATGTTGTTTTGCATATGAATGCTAAAAAAGTGGTTATTTTTGCAAGCTCTAATTCTCAGACTTAATTTTTAGGACAGACTACTGATAAACTGCTTGTATGGTGAGACACAGAGCTGCAGTTCTGCATTTATCAGAAGCTAATTTCTAGAGGTGGACTGGCATTCAGACATCTTTATAGAAAAGCTTTATATAAAAAAGCTTTCATCTTGATATAAAATGAAAACTGACTGGCTTTTTCTTTTTAATAGGCTTTATAACAGCTGTTTTCATTCATGATGGAAGAGAAAGAATATCTAGTCTGAGGCACTGAATCCCACACAAGTGAATGTGATCTGTGCCACAGGGACAAGGATACGGAGATATCTGTGAGGGTGTTTTGGAAGAAGGGAAAAGCATGCAAGTGAACATAAGAGAAGAAATCATGTTATTATGGTAGATTCATAAAATACCACCTTGATATGTTAAATAGAAATATCCCTTTATATACCAAATTCTAATAATGATCCTTATTTGCATTTGAGAGCAATTCTGCTAAGAATGTGCCTCCAATATTGAGAGGCAAATCACTGTTACAAAGGGCTCTGTGTGGTCTGGATTGATTGTGGAGGTTTGAGCCACCATCCCTTTTATTTTGAAACTCCTGAAATGTCCTTGATTTTTTTAAGTATTCATAAATTTCCAATATGTTCTTATCAGATGAGAAATACATTGACCTGAGACTGAAATAAATTTCTTGAGAACACTGCCAGTAGCCTTCTTCAAAAATTATATAGCTAAACCTCACTTTAATAACGATTTGGTCAGAAACAGATTCTATACATAAGGAAGTAAGCAGGTAGATGATTACAGCCATGTGATTCTTCTTAGCTCTTGGCTTCTGATAATATGAAAGAATTGTTAATATTATTTTGCTTATTAATTAAGCAAATAATATTATTATATTATTTTATATTTATATTTATATTTTGCTTAATTTACATACACACATATGTCTATATATAATCCCCTTTAATTGGTGTATTTTCTTCCAAATATCATAGCTCAAGAAGTACCAATATAAACATCCTGGGATCATCCATCTTCATAAACTGTTTGTAATTGAATGGGTTTCAGAACTATAGTAAATACTTTTATTAAATGCACACATTCAGTTTTTCAGAGTAACCTCTTTTCCCTGTCATGTACAGGTATGCTATCTTTAATTATTAAATACAATGATTTATGCATTTGATTTTTTAGTCAGTTAAAAAATAAGTATAAAAATAAAACATTCTTTATAGGATTGTCTGCAGTTTAAAAAATCAGTTACCTCAAGGGAGTCAAAGAAGAAAAAAAAAGTAAGACCCCTGTCTTTGAAGAATATGTTTTAGAAATTTTAAAATAACATTTTTAATGTTTTAAAGAATCTGGTATTTCCAAGTGATTGTTTCACTAATCAAATCAGATATGTTAAAAATAGAAGTTATTTCTTAAAATGAAATAAAAGGGGTGAAATAAGACAGTTGGAAAAGTCCTAAAAATAATGGGTGAAATAGTAAAACCTAAAAAAGAGGGAAAAGGGGAAAGAAAATTAAATGTCTCTTAGGAAATATTCTGGTCAAGTAGATTATATCTATATCTTATTTTATAGTACAAGCCAGGCTGAAATTTTATAATGAAATGACCCTGACCTGAAGCCTCCTTTGTAAATGACTAGTGCCTTAATTATTTGCATCTGTGAACTCAAATGAACATACTTAAGGATATATCAATATGCTCATAAATCATCTGCAGGCGATAAGTAGTCCAACATAGATAATTAGAGAATTTACGGAAGGCTTACTCCCTCTGTTTATCTGCTTATGACATTTGCGGTACAGCCCTAACAGCAGGATAATTACTAGATTTATTCATCAAACAAAATCACGCCTTCTGGGAATGCACAGTGACTCTGGTTTTAGGACTAATAAAGACATTTTTCACCAAAACTCAAGTACTAATTTGCTCAATAACTAGCTGCAATAAGCTTTTATGGAAGCACTCAAAGAAAAGGCTTGGCACCAGAGGGCAGATAATTAAAGGTGTAGTATCCCTATACAAAAGGATCTGAACAATTCCCTGACCATATTAAAATTTAATTGTTGAATGTTAATTGAAAAAAAATGTATAAGTCACTTCTGTTCTCTGCATTTCAGTACGCTTCTCAGATCAAAAGCATCTACGTGTCTAAGTTAGCAACAAAAGAAAAAGTGAAATGAAATACTTTTAACACTTGTCATGAAATACTCCAGTATTACATAAATAAAAATGAAGAGTTTTTCCACAATAGTTATCCCATGTAAAGTAGGTAGGCATTTCCTTTGAACTTCCTCTCCCCCCAGCTCATTTCTCTCTCCATTCATCCCTTTTCCACAACTAGAAGAGTTATGGTCACTTAACTTGTTTTTCCTGAAAAGTTGCCATAACTTTTTAGTGAAAATAGCCCAATATATTTTGGTGATTTGAAAACATAAGTAGCCCTTAACTGCATTTTCTTCATAAGCTTTTGAAAATCTGGTGGGGTTTTTTTCCCATTAGGATTTCTCTTCTATTTTCACAAAACAGAGCCACTTGAAATAGAAGAGCATTCTTAACCAAACACCTTGAGCATTAATTAGGTAAAGTGACCACAGCCCAGTTTGCTTTTCCTCATAGCATTCTATTTCTCAAAAAGTTAGGGTAATCTCAGTTAAATTGTAAATGTTTACATCACCATTCTGCTAAAGAAATAGAATTATTAAGTATTATTTTTTAAATGTTTCCACATGGGACAGGTAGGGAGTTCTCCAGAATCTAAGCTTTTACTAAACCAAAGTCAGGAACCCTCAGACCCATGGGGTCACTTTCTGCTGCAGAGGAATGATGAACTACACAAAATGCAGACTTTTAAACTCGTATTTAATTGTTTAATGTCATGGCTCTTGGTAGAGCATTGTTGCTTGAAAAATAAATTGGGTAATTCAATTAAATGGCTACAGAAGATACATCATATCAGATGTAGAAAGGCACTAACCCCAGCTTGAACTTGACGTCCCCCATCGCTTCACTTATTTGACAAATGGATTCTTGAAAATAATTGAAACACATGGCTGCCAGCATAGGTCAATAATACTTTTTTGCCATTCAGCCTCTTAACAGCTTCCATTTTTTTCTTGCACTGTGCCATTCAGGGCAAAGATTGCATTTGCCTGGTAAATCATGCAAGCATTATTACTAAAATGGGACTAAATGCAATGAAAATGGACTACATAAAAGTAATGGCACTTAAGTAAAAGGAAGACCATCTACTAGGGCAAACACTAAATGTCAGAGTTAAATACTATATGACATTACTTCCATTACAAGCTCATATTATGCACATAAGAAAGCAAACTCACTAACTACAGCTGCATACGGCATTTTCATATTGTTAACCTAACCAGTGTTTTCAAGACACTACTGTTAATCCAGATTTAAAGCAGAGCTAAGGAACTGATATTTCAAGTTTTTCTCCATCTCTTTAGGTGCATTATTACATATAGACAAAAACTGAATCACTGCCTAAATTTCTAATTGAATATCACTAAGAGATTTAAAGATGAGTGTGCTTGGTCTATTTAAAAACACTGGGAAAAAAACTCAATTATAAATAGATTTAAGGAAGTGTGCTTTTCAGATAACAAAGGTTTTGAGTGGTGAAAAAAGGAAAATACGTTTTAACCAAAAGTATATAGACTGCAAATTATATTTAAATATCACAATGTCTTCTTAAACTTTAACTTCATTGTGTTAATACAGTGTTAAGAGGGATCCAGTAAATAGAGCAGATGGGAAGATCCAAATAGCAACAGACCTTTTCTGTTTTCCATTGGAACGAGAGACTAGCAACACCTTAGCATTCTGGGTTTGGTTTAGTGTGAGTTTTGATCATTAAAGATGTTCTAGTTTCTTAATGTTGAAACCTTCAGCAATTATTTCACAATTAGGCAAGACTTCTCAGAGATAAAAATTCAAAGTGCCTAGGAACTCCTGCCTCCTTCCTGCGGCCACCAGCAAATTACTTAACCTCTTTATGCCTCAGTTTTCACATCTGTAAAATAAAGATAAAGATAGTGCTCACCCTCCTGAGTTTTAAGAGGATTAAGACAGTGCTTAATGTACTGCCTAACAATAAAGGCTCAATAAATGCCTCCAGGCATTGTAAATAGTGTAGAAAAGTGTGAATCCATTATAAGATGTGTTTTTATGACAAGAGACGTTCTGAAATGAGCATATGGGCATTTTGACACCCAAATCCCACTTATATATTCTCAGGCCATGTTTGTTTGTTTGTTTGTTTTTCAACCTTTTTGAATCATAAAGCTCTTTTAATTTTCTGTTGATCAAAATGTCTTTCCTTTTGAAATGATAACTCCTTAAAGTTACACTGCAAATATCAACATTCATTGATATCAAACTGCAGGCGAACCTGTTTACCTTCCTTTTTAGGAGCTAACTGTTGCTTCAGGGTCTGAAACTTCATTAGACAACTCTTTTCTCCACTCATGGTTAGTTGGCACTGAGAAAACAAACCTCCTAGGCTGCTTAAAGGAAATGATTATGGTCTACAAAACTATATATTTTATTTTTTTAAAGAAGTCAGTCATTTGTTTTACTTTTCCGTTTGAAGCAGATGCCAACCCACCCACACCTCCAATGCTCAGCCCCATGGTAACTATTCCCTGAGTCTTTGCGTGGAGCTAAAGAGGTGAGGGGAGGAGAAAATTTATGGAAGAAATGTCAATCATCATTACTGTTTTTGCTGGTTTATTTTTCACAAGATTTTGATTATAAAATAAAATGATTCAGTAAACAAAAATTTAACAGATCTGTAAAACTGCATTTCAAAACTTAGGTTTGTCTTGGGATGTCAGTGAGCTAAAAGCTCTGTTAAAAAATGACACTGTAAACCCCAAACACTGGAGTGGATAGAAAACAGAGTAATCTTACTTGTCAGAACTATTCCTCAAGCAATACAAAGAAAAATGTAAAAATAGCTCAAATTGCAGAAAGAAAGGATAAATCACAGATCAGGGACACACTGCACGTTTCAAGCATCAGGATGATATTCTTGACACATTAGGGAGACCAGTAAAAAACTAAAATTTACAGATTCATATCTACTATTCAAGAGTGTCAATGAAACTAATTTAAAGTTATTAAAATTAATAAAATCTGGCTATTTTATCTTCATACATAAAATGTAGTAATTTAAAGTTATTAGCCTTGCATTAAATCATTAATACTTCTTTATTCACTGTCTACTATGATGTAATTTTATTTTGCATATTCTTTTTGCACAATATTCATTCTTCAAATTTGAAAATCAAGGACCATAATGCAAGAACATTCGTATGCACTCTTGAGGAAATAATATAACTTATTTAATTCTATGACATTCACAAAAAAACCAAAATATGTACTTTTTAAAAAAGTCTTTCTTTAAAAAAAGAAATCTAATGGCAAAATTTGTCCCCAAAGCTTCTTGATTTAGGCAGGGTATTTCAAAAATTCTTAAGGTTTACTTTTCTCAGTTAAGGATTATGGAAACAATCCTGGTAAGCCTCAAGGGTTTTAAATTCTGCTTGTAGAACATTAAGTAAACATGGGGATCTCTGGATTCACAAAGCTCCAATAAAACCATGTGTATATAATTAGATCAATCAACAAGAGCCATTATGAGATACCTGTCAGAGAAAGTCTCATAACAAGCAGCCGTATAGAAAGCATTAATTCTGTCCACATAAGTCCTAATTCATTTAACACATCGACAACACCTAAATCTATAATGGTATTAAATCTATTGATGGTGTGCAAGATAAATGTTTTTTAAACCAAGCAAAAAAAACCAGACAAATATGTTTCTATTTTAATGTATTTTTGTACTATTAGAAGAAATAGTTTTTACAAGATAAATTATGTTTTCCAATTAAACCCTTCTTTTCTAAACGAAGTAACAAATGTTATCATTGCTACTTGGAAAAGCAAAAAGAAAAACTAAAAGACCTTAAACCAAGAGGAAGAGTTGGTACTGAAATAATTTTTTTACTTACAGTTAGACAAAACAAAGGAAGTAAAAGTCTAATTACATTAACAAACCAAAGCTACTAACTGCTCTAAACTTTTCTTTTGACTCTTATGGTTTATATATTCCAGGAGACAATGAAGAAATTGCAATAATGTTTTGTATTATTTCTCCAAAAACATTACAACATTTGTGAGCTTTCATGAAGTTACAAAGTAAACATAGCACTTTATAACAGCAACAAACATTGAAACAATTTGATTATAAGTCCAAAACTTAAACAACTTAAGTATACACCTGCATCAATTTTCTAGGACTGCTACAACAAATATAACAGACTGGGTGGTTTAAACAACAAAAATTTATTTACTCACGTTTTTAGAGGCTAGAAATCCAAGATTGAGTTGTCTGCAGGTTTGCTGTCTTCTGAGGCCTCTCCTTGGCTTACAGGTAAGTACTTCGTGTTGTACTATTACAGCGTCCTCACGTGGCCTTTCTCACGTGGCCTTCCCTTTGTCCTCACGTGGCCTTCCCTTTGTACAAACCCCCTTTTCTGTTTCCTAATCTCCTCTTCTTATAAGGAAACCAGTCCTATTGACTTACCAGTCCTAAGGTAAGCCTAGGGCCTACCCAGGTGATGCCATTTTACCTTAATAACCACTTTAAAAAGGCTTTCTCTCCAAATGCCTAGTCATATTATGAGGCATTCGGTGTTTATTCAACACATTGATTTTTGTGAGACACAACTCAGCTCGTAACAAAACCTTTAAAATTTCCTTATTCATTTTCAAAGAACATTTCTAATGTGGGTTTGGTTTAAAATATTTGCACTGATTATTGTGGTAAATCTTACAAACACCTAACGTAGTGATTTTCAAACAGCAGTGTTTGTCAGCATCAGCTGGGCCTTGGCAAAATGGAGATTATGGGTGCCAGCCCCAGAGTTTTTGATTCAGTGGATCTGGGACAGGGCCTCACAACTCACATTCCGACAAGTTCCCCGGTGGTACAGGTACTGCCGGTCAGGGGACTACACTTTAAGAACTAGTGAGCTAGTGCAAAGATTCTACAACTATCTTCACATGTTCCATAAAATGTTAACAGGGATTTTAACAGAAAAGCAACCAACACTCAAATTCTTTTGGGCGAAGCTACAACTGCAAATGTCCTTTTAGAGATTTTAATATATTACTGGCATATTAATAACACACATATTTAATATATTCAAGTTTCCTATAACTCCTGCAATAAAAGCAAAATCTTTTAATTTTCTAAATTTACTGGACTATGTATTTCAGTTTACAAATAACAATTCACATATCATACATATCATTGGAACCACTGGCTTAACATCTTTAATTGTCTCATATCAAACCAACTTATCTGAAAACTGTGATCTGTGGAATACCAATAGGTATTTTATTAAAGTTTTAATAAGTGAATCAGAGATAGAAAAATGATCTTCTATAGTTTGGAAAATTCTTCGGCACAAAAAAAGGCTTGCTATTTTATTTTACTTTATTCTGAGTTTAAAAGACTCACTTATATAATAATATATTTTGTAATTCACACTCTATGGTTTATGTGACCTGAATGAGAGCTTTAATAACCACCTTACTGAACTACAACTCAACAAAATGCCCACTTTAGACATTACATCTGTATGTTCATTTCTATAATTAATCCTGAAAATGCATTTTTGGAAAGACTAGAAATATATGTACGTGCACGCAAACACACAGACACAAAAACAGATCCACCATCATCTCCCGATGGTGTTTGAGACCAACAGATTTGCAATGAGTAAACAAAAAATTAGGTAAGTGCAGACAGGAGCAGCTTTCGTGTTGTCATATGAAGAAAAAAACAACTAGGAAGTGCATTCAAAATTTAACTGCATACCAAGTCCAGACCATTTTAACTTTAAAATTTTTTATGAGTAAGTGTGTTGTCATGCTCTTTTTTCTACCCAGATAAATATTTTTTTCTTAAATTCTAAAGTAGAAAGTGCTAAAGGAGAAAGAAATACAGGTAATTGAGCAACAATTATAATTTAGGAAGTGTGTTAGTCATTTAACATACTTTATCTCAATTGATACCCTCATTAGTTTTGGATATGGGTATTGTCATTGTTATTTTACAGGAAAAAAAACACAAAAAGCTAAAACTCATAAATTCAACATAGCTGAACTAGGATAAAGGTATGATATACATACTGTTCCTCCTCTCAATGCTTTCGAATCTTGTGAACCCAGACTATTCAAGAAGATGAATACTTACAATATCCAAAAAACCCTTTAACATATCCAAACTCAGCAGAGAGGAGGGCAGAAGAAATAGGAAACAATAGCATGAATCTCATCCTAGAGAAATTAAGAAAGACCTTTAAGTACTGCCTCAGGACTGAGGCACTGAGATATAGTGGCTGAGAACCACATTTCGTGTGTTCAAATCCCTAGGCTGCTGTTAACAGCTGTGTTTACTTTGGCATGTTATTTATTGGGTTGGCCAAAAAGTCCATTATGTTTTTTTCCATACGATGTCTCTAGTAGCACTTAGTTGTCTTTAACTTCATTTTAAACAATATTCTTAGATTGTATTGTGACAGCTGTCATATCAGGGTGCATTTAAAAAAACTTACCAAATTACAGAATTTTTGTGCAGTCATAATGTGGAAGATGGAAGAAGATATGCACCATTTTTGGCATAGTATGCTTTATTATTTCAAGAAAGGTAAAAACACAACTGAAACGCAAAAAAGAGATTTGTGCACTGCATGGAGAAGGTGCTGTGACTGATCGACCGTGTCAGAAGTGGTTTGTGAAGTTTGGTGCCAGAGATTCCTCGCTGGATGCTGCTGCACAGTTGGGGAGACCATTCGAAGCTGATAGCGATCAAATCGAGACATTAATTGAGAACAATCAACATTGTACCATATACTCAAAATATCCAAATCAATAAAGTTATTGGTGAAAGTAAAACATGTATCTTATTTCATGAAAAAAAAACAACACCAAACATTTTGGCCCACCCCATAAATGTGGATTATAGTTGTAACTATACTTACTATAAAGCAGTTGTAAAAATCAAATTAGTTAATATAAAGAGGCTGGCTCATATTAGTTGCCTAACAAGTTTTTAATTATATTTTATCAGGTATATGGATCTGAATAAAATATGATAGCATTCTTTTAGAATTTTAAAATAAAATTTACACTTTATTTTTTTAATTAAATGAATTATTATATAACCAAATAATTTCACTGAAATATGAAGCTTCTCTAAAGTAAGGGTTAGTCATGATTATAAATTGATGCATTACACAGCATACATAGGTATTTTTTAAGTAAATCTGAGTAGCTATAATTTGAACTGTTTTCTCCATTTTCAGACAATTCTTATAGTTCCTTTAAGTTTTTTCATTGTTGTTCAATTACATTTATCCCAATTTTTTCCTCATTACTCTCCCTTGCCCTACCCACCCCCCTCATATCCAACCCTCCCCCGCAACACTGTCCTTGTCCATGGGTTTTTTACACATGTTCTTTGACTTGATCCTCCCCCTCCTTCCCCCACTATCCCCCTTCTCTCTGGTCACTGTCAGTTTGTTCTTTCTTTCTCTGTCTCTGGTACTATTTTGCTTGCTTGTTTGTTTTACTGATTAGGTTCCACTTATAGGTGAGATCATATGGCGTTTGTCTTTTACCACATGGCTTATTTCACTCAGCATAATGCTCACCCAATTTATCCATGCTGTCACAAAGGGTAGGATTCCTTCTTTCTTTCTGCTATGTAGTATTCCATTGTGTAAACATACCACCGCTTTTTCGATCCACTCATTTACTGATGGTCACTTAGGCTATTTCCAACACTTGGCTATGTAAAGTGACTGCTGTAAACATTGGGTGAATAGGTTCTTTTGAATTTGTGTTTCAGGATTCTTGGCATATAATATCAGCAGTGGAATTGCCAGGTCAAAAGGCAGTTCTATTTTTAGTTTTCTGAGGATATTCCATACTGCTTTCCACAGTGGCTGCACCAGTCTGCATTCTCACCAACAGTGGACTAGGTTTCTCTTTTCTCCACAACCTCATCAGCACTTGTTTGTTGATTTGTTTATGATGGCCATGCTGACTGGTATTTCACATGAAGTGGTATCTTACTGTGGTTTTAATTTGAATCTCTCTGATTGCTAGTAATGTTGAGCATCTTTTCATACGTCTCTGGACCCTCTGTATGTCCTCTTTGGAGAAGTCCTTTGCCTGTGTTCCATTTTTTAATTGGATCGTTGTTTTCCTGGTGTAGAGTTGTGTGAGTTCTTTATATATTTTGGAGATTAAACACTTGTCTGAGGTAGCACTTGGCATATATATTTTCCCATACATTTGGTTCCCTTTTTATTTTGCTAATATTTTCTTTAGCTGTGCACAAGCTTTTTAATTTGATGTATCAAACCATATTGCAAGTCACTGTAATCAAACAGCCTGGCCTGGCATAAGAACAGACACATAGATAAATGGAACAGAATAGAGAGCCCAGAAAGAAACCCATGTCTCTATGGTCAATTAATATTTGACAAAAGGGGCAGCAATATAAAATGGACTAAAAATAGTGTCTTCAACAAATGGTGTTGGGAGATCTGGACAGCCACATTGAAAAATGTGAAACTTGACCACCAACTTACACTATACACAAAAATAAACTCAAGATTGATAAAAGGCTTAAATATAAGTCATGACACCATAAAAGTCCTAGAGAAGAACACAGGCAGAAAAATTTCAGATATTCCACACAGCAATATTTTCACCAATATATCCCTGGAGCGAGGGACATAAAGGAACAAATAAACAAAGAAACTATATCATAGTCTCTTTTTTAAAGCAACGTTACTCTGAAAAACTACTAAATGTCATTGATAGTCAAGAGAGAAAGCCATACGAACAAAAATCTGAAGCTAGCTAACAATTCATTTTTTTTTTAATTTTTTAATTTAATTATTTTTCATTTTTTTAAATTTATTGTTGTTCAGTTACAGTTGTCTCGCCTTTTTCCCCATTGCTCATCCCTACCCCATTCTTGTACTCCCACATCCTGAATCGCCAGCTCAAAAGAATCTATGTACCCCAATGTTCATAGAAGCATTATTAACAATTCATTTGTAAATGTATAGCAACCTAGTAAGAGGGGAGAGTAAAACCACACTCTTCACTTAGTTATTACAAATGTTCTATTTTGTTTTAAACCCACACTAAGTAAGTACTGTGGATGTAACTGATCAGAATATGAATAACTCCTTCCATCTATAAGCATCTGCTCTACAGTAGAGAAGGAATAATAATTTTACAAAGGCCCTGGCTGGCGTAGCGCAGTGGATTGAGTGCGGGCCTGCGAACCACATGATCGCAGTCCGATTCCCACTCAGGGCACATGCCTGGGTTGCAGGCCGGTTCCCAGTAGGGGACTCACGAGAGGCAACCATACACAGATACTTCTCTCCTTCCCTTCCCCTCTAAAGATAAATAAATAAAATTTTTAAAAAATAATAATTTTACAAAGAATTATAATATTAAGTTCCAGAAGGAAATTAAGTAAAAAAAATTCCCTAATATCAAGGAAAAGTTCAGGAACGAAATTGTCAAATTAGAGTTGTGTCTGAGATAGATGAACATGAAAGGAGGGAGATGTGCAGATGGAAGAATCACCATCGGTAATTACACAGAGGAAAGAAATCCTGCAAGGATGTACTGCACAGAGGAACATGTTGCTCAGAGAGAGAAAAAAAATCCTGTTTCATTTAAAATACAGTTACATCAGAGTGTTAGAGGAATTTGTTGGATTATACTTCAGGTCAGTTTGGGCAACTCTAAACAGCAACTACAGGCAGCTGGTTGACCTTGGCCCCTAGTAGGCATTTTAACAAGTTTGACTTGTATTTTTATGAGGATGGAGTGAATGCATGAGTTACTTAACCTTTAGTATTAATAGTCTGAGGAATAAGGAAGGTATATATCAGCTTAGCACAGAATGATTTATATATAGTTACTAGAGGCAAATATTATTTTATTTGATCTGAAACATTCATAAATCATAATTTTATATTATAATCTGTAAAAGTGTGAAAATTCTAAATTGATGAGTGGGTAGGAGAATAGTAACAATTCTGTTCCATTTATTGATTACTTTGATTGAACTTCTCTTTAAAATAGGCCAGTTCTCCTCAGGTGTTATGTCATTCTGACAGACACTGAGAAGTTTCACATGTTACTGCTCTGATGCTTATACTGTGGAATTAGTCAAGGATGATTATGAAGACTGAGAGCAAGTGCAAATCAAAGGATTTTCATTTCATTTTGAAAATGTGAATTGTGGCATTGGTCCTCATTATATTGCAGGAACTTATTTGTCACCAGTTAAAACAAATAGAACATATTGTTTGAATGAATAACTCTGAACAGAGATTTTCTAAATGATTAACATAACATGGAAAAGGGATTTACATACATTAAATGACCATGGAGAAGTATAAAAATGTGATAACACAAATATCAAATACAGTGGTCAACTCTGCTTCTTCAGTCCTTAGCAAACCTGTATGAGAGAAATTAAGTAAAATCATTATAATAGAGTGATTGTTTTTATATGATTGCATATAATTTAAAAATCTCAATAAATAAGTTCCAAACTTATTGCAAAATTTTCATTAGGGTAATCTCAAGAATCCTCGATGATTTTATACACACACACATATGTTTCCTGTGCTCTGTGTTCTAATGTCTTCCTATCCCTCTCCTTCTACAGCCAAAGGTAATCTATTAGCTTTCCATTGCTATTGTAACAAACTATCACAAGTCTAGTGACTAAACAAAGTGCTAATTTATTATCTTAAAGCTCTGGGTGTCAGAATGCCAAATGGGTTTCACCTTGGCTAAAATCCAGGTGTTGGCTGCACTATCTTTCCTCGGGAGATTCTTGGGATTTCTTTCTTTCCTTTTCAGCTTCTAGAGCCTTCCTACATTCACTAACTTCTGGTCCCTTTAATAACTCCTTCCATCTATAAGCATCTGCTCTACAGTAGAGAAGGAATAATAATTTTCAGGTGGAATAATAATTTCCATCATCAAAGCCAGAGAGTGCATGCATTTGCCTTCGGCTTACAAAATACCATTTCCTTCTCCGATTCTCCTACCATTTTTTCCCTTTATAGAGACCTTGCGATTATCATGGACCTATCCAGACAATTCAGATTATCTCCCCATATCAACATTTTTTTTCTTTTTACTTTTTGACCCCCTTCATCCATTTCTCCCACCCATTATCTTAATCTTAAATTAGGACTCTTACTTTAACCACATGTGCAGTGTAAGGTAACATTCACAGGTGCTAGAGATTAGGATGTGGGCATCTTTGGCCATCACTATTACACCTACTAGAGATAATACAGAGTTCTACCTTTCCTCTCTCTATTTTCTCAATGTCTCTTGATGCATTCCTTGAACTACTTCAGTTGGACTTTGCCCCTACCATTCATCTGCTATTGTTCCCACCAAGTCAAAAGGATATCCTGTTGCTGAATGTTCAAAGCACCACGTTTTTACTTTCTTTGCTACTGTCTTTCACTTCTATTTGTTGAATCTTCCCTTCCTCCTGACACAGTTTCTTTCAGCTTTCTTCTGCTCTCTTCTTTACTCCTCCAGACTTTCCACTGATCCTCTACGGTTTCTATCATGAACTCCTCTTCCTCCCTTCTTTCTTTTAATGCTGGCTGTTGTCCTTTACTTTGTCCTAACTCTGTTTCCACTGACTCCTATTAGCTCATCTTTGGCAGGGGTGTCCAAACTTTTGGCATCTTCTGGCCACACTGGAAGGAAAAGAGTTGTTTGGGGCCACACATTAAACACATAAACATGAATGAAAACAAAAAAAATCTCATTATGTTTTAAGTAAGTTTATGATTTTGTGTTGGGCCACATTCATAGCCACCTGGGCCACAAGTGGACCATAGGCTGTGGGTGGGACACCCCTGGGGAAGCTTCAATGGGGAACAGTCCCAAATCTCTCTCATTTAGACCACTCTCCTGAACTGATCAGTCACGTTGTTTGTGCACTGCGATGGACAAAGAAAACTTTAGAACCAGTATGTCCAAATGTAGATCGCCATTGGTGAGAACCAATCCACACCTCTTCCTCCCTTTCTCCTGCCTTCCTTTTTTTTTTTTTCCTGAACTGAAGGCAATATCCTTTTCCTGGTTACCAGTCCAGAAAGTGTGAAATCATTCTTCGCAACATATCTTTCCTCTTTTAAACATCAAGTGTAATTCTGCCACATAATCACCAAATCCTTTTGTTTAAACTTTTAATATTTCTTGAATCTGGTCCATCATTAGTATTTCTCAGTCATTATCGAGTCGAGGCACATTTGTTCTTGCATTTCTTGCATTTGTTCATTCCGTATCCTCCTAACTAATCCTTTCTAATCTTAGTCTCCACAAAAACAATCTAAAATGCAAATGTGACAAAATCACAATAATACTAAAAAATCTCCAGTGACTTTAATATGAAAGAATTAATTCTCCCTTCCCATCACTGCCTCTCATCATCCAGGTTATTGGGCACTATTCGCTATTCCATGCTTCCCTGCTGCTCTGCCTTCAGTGTCTTTCTTAACTACCATTGTATTTTCTTAATTCAGCTTTTTGGATAGTTTTGAGGTTTAAATGTCACGTAACAAAAACTCATAGCATAGTTCTAGAATACAGTAAACATTGAATAAACATTAATTTTTTTCTCTCCTCCTCCTTCTCTCACTAGAATTTTCCATATACCGGTAATTTTCTTGATCACTGGGTGTTGCTGGTTCACCCAGTTAAATTCTGATCTATTGACCATTGGCTATCTATTACTTAGGGATAACTTCAGTACATTCCTCCTATTTTGGATTTCATAAACATATTTTATTCCTAGGGATAGAATTCCAATGAAACAATGTCAAGTACTTAAGGATAAAATTCAAAACTGTTAATCTATGATAGTCCTAAAGCAAATTCTTCAGCTCCCTTCATCTAGATAAATCTTTTTTCTTTTTTCTTTTAATTTCGGTCAGATGTTATGACAGAATCACTGAGATATCATACAGCAGTATCATATAAACATATTACATATCCACATGAAAAAGAAATTTCTACTTATACAAATTTTCCTATTTCTTTTAAAAAATACTTCTATACTTTCTACCACCTTAAATATGGCATTTCATTCCTTTCTTTTTTAACAAAATTATTTTATTGTTATTCATGTATAGTTGTCTGCATTTACCCCCCACTACACCCTGCCACCTCAACCATCCCCATCTCCCTCTCCTAATTCCATCCCCCATTGGTTTTGACCATGTGTCCTTTATAGTTGTTCCTGAAATCCCTTCCTCCATTCCTTTCTATCTAACATGTACATTGGGATCTCCACAACCCGCGGACCAAACTTTTATATCATCTCATTTCCAACCATTTCTCGTCACCGCTGCACCTCCAGCTTGGTCCACTTGCAGCCTTCTAACTTTTCTCAACCCAGCAACCAGAATGATCTTTTCATAATATAATTGAGATTTCATTATTCCTCTGCTTCCTTTCTCTTAATAAAAGCCACTATTTTTATACAAGCTGGCCAGGACTGACAGGATTCAACCTCTGGTCACTTCCGCTCTTCCTACTGTTGCTCTCACTCTTTGCTCCAGCCCCACTAGTCTCCTCCCCCCTCCTCAAACACACTGGGCAAACCCTAAGTGAGTGTATCTACTCCTCTCTTTTTCTGCCAGAAGGATCACCTCTTCTCCTTCTGGTCTTTCCTTGACCACGTTTCCATCTTATCCTTCCTTCCCATCCTATTAGAAGCTGAAACTCCACATTTTTCTATCCTTCTTCACCTTTCGGCCTAAACTTAACATTTTAATTTTACTTTTAAATATGTTTCTGCCTTCTCGTTAATAGACCATAAGGGCTTTAAGAATAGGTGATTTGTCACTTTTGTTCACTACAGCATTAGGGAGCACCTTAAAAAGTACCTGATACAGAGTAAGTGCTTAGTAAGTATTTGGGGGAATAAATGCAATTTCTGTGAGATTCTGCAAAAGACTATCAAGTCTCCACTTTTACTTGACATCAAGTGTTTCAATTTATTTTAGTAATTTTGATAGACATGGAAAATTCATCTGAATGGCACAGAAAAATCTAATGGGAAGAGAACAAACTTCATACTTTTTGGCCAAAGCTGACCTCAATGACATTACACTGATAGCATAATTTGGAGATTAAATACCAGAATTTGAAAATAAAGTTAAAAGGCATCAAATCAGTTTCATGGGTGCATTAACATGTATAGGACAAAGGCCCCTAACATAAGGATGAACAAGGGTTTTTTCAGAAATCTTCATAGTTTAAGAATTACATGTGCATACAAATTTGAAAAAAAGGACATTTTAGGATATTAAATCTCTTTGTGAATCTTCATAAAGCAAAGTGTATAAGGGTTTTTGCATGTATTCTTTTTCCATATAAAATTATTTTTTAATTATAGGATGGAATCTTTTGTATGCATTCTGTCAAAATGTTTGCACTCCATCACTAATAGTCACTTTCTATATAATATCCCCTGTGGTACTTTTTTTGTGTGTCATTTGAAGATGTTACTCAAACATATTATGTAGGTTATATTAATAGTTGGCCAATCGTAATTACAATCATGTGTGCCTTTCCTTCACAATTTATTTTCTACATAAAACAAATGTATTGCACGTAAACTAATATCTGAGCAAAATGGAACTTCTACCTTTAAAGTATTGTTAATTGGAAAAAAACATAATTCAACAGTTAATGTTTGAATATATCTAGTTAGTAAAGAACCAGATTCAAATGAGTTTCAGACCAAAAAAAGAGGGGGCATAATAATGATTAAAGTGACTTTTATAGATCACTTAACAGCATATGAGGAATTTTTAATCCTCTCATCTGTTAAGAAAAACAACACTCATTAATTCTCTGTAGGTCAGGGGTGTCAAACTCATTTTTACTGGGGGCCACATTAGCCTCATGGTTGCCTTTAAAGGGCGAAATGTAATTTTAGGACTGTGTAAATGTAACCAGTCCCCAAGGTTAAGCGAGAGCTCAGCACTGCCACCAGGTAGAAACAAGGCGGAGGGCCGGATTTGGCCCGTGGGCCTTGTGTTTGCCACCTGTGCTCGAGGAACCAAGAATCTATACAGTTTCCTAAGTACAGTGTGTAGTACAACTCACATTTACTGGTCCTCTGTCTGTCTTAGAAAGTTCTCTTTTTATAACTATCGCTTAAACTAATATGTACATAACATTCTTCTGTAAAACTATGGTGCTCGTAACACTTCTCATGGGGGCACACCGACCTAGATGCTTGATTCTCATCACCTTGCATTTACGAGACAATCCAACTATGACCTAAGATGTGTATTGAATTCAAGCTCTAGTTGCTAAAAAAAAGTCTAGGGTTAAATGTCTTCATGGAAAAGATTCTGATGAAGTAAATATTATCTCAGCCCCATGTGCTTGACTCTCAAAATAAATTCAGAATCAAGGAACTGAGTGAGCTCACTCAAGTCTGGTTGCATGAAAGTCTGTAGATTGTTAATAAGTGATCCCATAGAGTTGTGCTAGATTATGTGGAAGTAGTATCTTGCCATATATAATTATTTTAATTATTCATATTCTTGAAAAATACATTGTGTGAAAATCTATGCAAAAGCACATCTACTAATTAAATGACATTTACTATAATAGCAAATTTGAAAAATGCTTTATATTGATTGCATAAACATTTTTAAAACCTATTTCTTCTATGAAAATAACCATCAAGTCTATTTATATGTATGTGGATTATTCTACTAGATTATAGATAGCTCAATTTCTTTTCATCCCCACCAATTAGATAGTTCTAAAATATCTTTATTGAATGTGAATATTCATCTTTTATCCATACTTCATGCCATGATATGTAAGGGGACTTTGGGGGAAAATGGTTAAGGTAAGCTCAACAGCACAGTGACGTCATTAGCTTATTATGTCATAACATAGGAAGAAAAACATTTAAATAGCTCTACCATTGTTCCCCACCCACATTCCTCCTCCAGCTGCTGCAGCATACTGGGAAAACAGCAGAAACAGATAGAATCTACTGCCCTCATCAGGGAGACACTGGAAACCTCCAGAGTGCCTTTCCATCATCTGCTTGTGCAACCAGCCTGTCTGACTCACAGCATGGTCTGAGTGAAAGAGGCAGAAATTGCCTTTGCCCAGCCCATATCTTTACACTTTACCCAATTCAAAATCAATTCCAGGACCTTTATTTAACCCATGTATTATATCTACCCTTATAAATCCACAACTCTACATTATATTGTAGTCAATATTTTTGTTCGCAAATAAATTACAATTTAAACACTAACATAAAACTACATTAAACATGTAAAATTGTATTACATGGTATCTAGGTCCCAGTAAAAGGGGTTAGGCAAATTCAGACTGAGCAATTGGAAGAGAATCTAAAACACAGAGATTTACGAAGTATGGGAAGGAGGTTGGCAATCACAGGGTCAGTGCAGTAACCAGGGGCTAGAAAAACATAAAAGCACCATTACCACTTGTACCCATAGGCCTGCAAAGGGAGGGCAGAGGGTAGTTACCAGAACCAGTGAGACAGAAAGGGATTTGGGGGGCAGGGCTGCCTGGAGGGAGCTGTACCCTGTGAGAAAGGGCTGCAGACAGCCTCAGACAAAATGCAGGGAGGGATTTTGGAGGAATAAAACACCTAACCTTAATTTCTCCCTTCCCTCCCAATACTACCAAATCCCACATGCCAAAGCCAACAGGAAGCTGGAGTGCAAAGAACCCTGTTAATCTAATCTATTCAAATTAGAGAAGTTCTAAACATAGAGAAGTTGGGAAGGGGGGATACTTGGAAAAGCTGAGTTATCATTTAATTCAAAATTTAAAATAATTCAAAATAAGTGCCTTAAATAAACTTAGTCAAAATTATTTGTCATAGGATAAGTAATAGTGATATTTTCTTTGCATGTTCTTTACTATTTTACATTCCTCAACTTTATTACAAGCTACAGAAGTTCCTAAAACTATGCCCTGACCTGTGTGGCTCAGTGAATTGGGTGTTGTCCCACAAACCAAAAGGTTGCTGGTTTGATTCTCAGTCAGGGCACATGCCTGGGTTGTAGGTCAGGTTCCCGGTTGGGGCGCTGCGAGAGGCAACCAATCGATGTTTCTCTCTCACATGAGTGTTTCTCTCCCTCTCTCTCTTCCTCCCTTTTTGTCTCTCTAAAAATAAATAAATAAAATCTGGAAAAAAGAAGTTCCTAAAGCTCTTAACATGTAGAAAAACCTCTGTGGAGCAAAAACTAAAAGTTTAGATTCTCCAAGCACAATACAATTGGGGAGAAATGAGTTTGAGAGAATATACAATCTCTAAAGCACTGAAGGATTTGGTCAGATGAACATAGTTTTATTTTAAAAAATTTAAATAGTTGGATGCTTCAGAACTTTGGTAAAAAGTAAATAAGAGAAAGAAACTCTGTGAAGAGCAGAAAGTAAATATGAAGTATTATACAGACCTTAAACAGAGAATAATAGCTAATATTTATTATGGTTGTTCTAGGAGCCAGGCATATTCTGTTAGGTACATTTAATGTCTAATCTCATATACTGTAATACAACATTTATAAAAAGTACAGGATTATTAGTCCCATTGTGCAGATAAAACAGTTTAGAGAATTAAGTAATTGTCAAGCTCACACAGCTAGCAAATTGTTGAGGCAAAAAATGAACTTGGCAGGCTCTTTCTAATATCCAATTCCAACTCACTTAAAAACAATATTATCTCATTTTTCTTTAAGAAAAGTTAGGTCTAGCAGACTTAATAAGAACAATAGCTATATTCTAATTTAAGAAGTATCTAAACTATAAACATTTGCATTTTAGAATTTGTAGTCATAAGATCACATTTTAATTCTGGCAATGTATGCTTTTCCTACTTTATTCAAATCTGTAGTTTACATCATATTAGTTATGTCATTGTTCAGATTAAAACTACATATGATATTTTTGTAAAACTTACCTTCATTTTTACTTGCCAAGGAAGAATTATTTTTCTTGGTTCATTGTTAACAACTGATAATTTAGGCTTACATTTTTATAAAACAAGGGTCATGAATGCACATGCACACACATATGTACATATACATATAATGAGCATTAATTGGCACAGTGCTAAAAATTAGAAAAGAAAAAATAGTGTAGAGTTATAAAATGTCTTATTTTGTGTCATTCCTACAGTATCATTGGCTATTTAAATCATGTGTCCATCTTAATAAATTTCCTTGTACACAGTCAGTGTATACTCATAGAGCTGAGATACTGCCACTCAGCTAAGCCAAGATATAGTACCTTTTAAAATATTTAAAATTACCTTAGAGATTGGGTGCTGGGTGAAAAAGCTGAAGGATTATGAATTGCAAATTGATGATAGTTACCAAATAGTCATGGAATGTAAAGAACAGAGTAGGAAATACTGTCAATAATGTAATAACTGTGTATGGTGCCAGGCGAGTACTGGAGATATTGGGGGGACACTCTGTAATGTATATGATTGTCTAAGTACTGCGCTGTACTCCAAAAACTAATACAAAACAATATTGAATGTAAACTATAATAGAAAAAAATTTAAATTACTATGGATATTGCAAAAAAGAATACTGTTGTTTTTGCAACAGTAGATGAACTATTTTTGTGATTTCCATTTCTAATTGTCTTAAAATTTTTACATACCAAAACATCATATGGTATAAACCACCAATTGGTATAATACAGCACAGTAAATCATGCAATAGATAGCTTGTAATAGGCTGTTTGCCATGACTTGGTGCTTTAAAAAATGATGTCACATAAATTTATACAAAAACATATTTAATACATATAATTAAAATACATGTATTTTTAAAATTTGGCTCTTTTCTTCTACAAGAATGGAAGCACACTAAATATTAAGCATTGTTCTTAATTTTTTTATAAAGCAGCAGTATATTATTCGAAAGAAAATTCCTAAGATAAAATGATATTTTCATCTTTAGACTGTAGAGATTTCAGTCTTGTGCCTTTCACACATCTTACTCTTCCATATATAACAATAAAAATCTTTATGATCTATGGATAATTGGACTGGATACGTATAATCAACCCTCAATTATTACTTCAGAGGGAAGAAAGAAATCATATAGACAAATGAAATGCTCAGATATAACAAGAACCAGAGAATCAGGGACTTTAGAGCTGAAGAGACCTTAGAGATCAGCCACTCCAACCCCCTGATTTTACAGATGAACAAACTGAGCCGGTGAAGTAAAGAGATTTTCAAAAGGTCACATAGCTAGGTTACTGGCAAATCGAGGACCAGTGTTATGGCTCAGGCTTTTTCAACAATCCCACACTGTCTTTTGAAGAACTCTTTCCAAGAGAAGTTGAACCCGTGACTTAAAGAGATCTAGAAATACTCTGTTACAGTTTTCCAACTCTGCCTACCACATTATTTAAATACCTAACTAATCACTAAAAATCTTACTTAAAATGATTATTTTTTTAAGAATTACAAGAATGCTCAGAATGTCACTTGTCAGTTAGCTGATAAAAGTAATGAATTCCACAGATTTAAAAACATTTATTGTTCTTCAAGTACAGTTGTCTCCATTTTCCCACCACCACTTCCTCCTGCCCCATCTACCCCTACCTCCCACCTTCAATACTACCCACCTTTGGCTTTGTCTATAGGTCCTTTATACATGTTCTTGATGACCCTTCCCTTCTCTTTCCCATTTACCCTCCTTCCCCTTCCCTCTGGTCACTGTCAATTTGTTCTTTATTTCAATGTCTCTGGCTATATTTTTGCTTACTTGGTTGTTGATTAGTTTCCACTTACAGGTGAGATCATATTTGTCTTTCACCACCCAGCTTATTTTACTGAGCATAATTTTAACAATGTATTTCGAACAGGGACAGACAAAAAAAGTAGAAGAGCTAGAGGAAAATATACTTGTGTTAATATCCTTAAAGAGGAAACTCCAAAGAAATAGAAAGAGATTCCTTCCTTCATTTATTTAACAAGCTTTTATTAAATACTTGAATATTATGATTTCCAAACTTTCTTTCTGATAAAGTTCCCTACCACCACTACTCAAGATCGTAATGCAGTAGCCTGGCTGAGCCCAAGCTTCTACATCCTTAACAGCAATTCTTGTATCAGATAAATTTGAGAAAACTTTTTTAAATATTTTTTTTATTTAATTCTTGTTCAAGTACGAGAAAACTTTATACTGTGCAAAAGGAATTCATGCTCCTTTAGTAACAGGATGTTTACAGAGAAAGAGACGCTGGCTTCATGGAGTTCACATTCTAGATATAGAAATAAAGATACAAACAAACGATAGCCCCATACTGAACCTCCATCTGATGAGAAAGAAAATCTTCCTGGAACGTAACAAATGAACAATGAATGAAATTTTTATAGACAGAGATGGAAAGAACATTGTAGGCAGTGGGAGTGGCATGTTCACAGTTAGATGATGGACATATTATATACAGTGAGCAAGGAAATTATAGACTCAGTTTGTGAATAAGTGAAGAGTGAGGTTTGGCTATACTTGTAATTCACAAAGAAAGATGAAGACTCAGCAAGAATGATATTTTATGATCAGATCATCAAAGATCCAAAGATACAGACTTAGGTATCTTTTCATTACCTTCATTTTACCAATTTTATTATCTTCTCCTTACAATTCTTATTTTAAACTAACTTCTTAGCTTGTAACTATTCATGTTTAAACATGTATCTGTGTCTTGAATATATGTTAGCTTATTTTTTTCCTTTTTTACATAAGAGATCCTTTTTATAAACCAATTCCATGCGTTCAGTATTTTAAAAAATGGTTTATTTGAGATATTTTAGAAATATTTTACATTCTCTTAAGTTTTAAGAAGTATTGTGTATAATCCACTAAAATTAATAAAGAATCTCTATAATTACAGTTAAAACTATCAAAAAGAAAGGAAATAGCTTTGGGATTTAAAATCTTTTCTAAGCATATCATGAACACAATAGTTTGCTTTTAGAATTTGGTAAAATAAAATACTATAAGCCAGCTTTATATTTAAAAACAAATGAGAAATATGTGGAACAATGATATATTAACAGATACTACTCAACTCTAACAGTTATCCCAAAATAATAAAAAGCCGAGTTTTTTAAAAGGGGTGGAAACAAGGGCAAAAAACAACCATTTAAAGAATACAAGACTTTTTAATACAAAAATGTAAAACAAGTTTATGGTTAATTTTACTTGTCAAAATGGACACACACACATACACACACAGTGATAATGTTCAGAATTAAAGATGCATTATAAGAACCTATATACTGTTAGTCATCATATAATAAAATAATTCACTTTAAAGGAAATGTAGTAATATCAAACAAAAAATTTAATACGTATTTCCTTTCTGCAGAAGTTAGTTCTACAAAAATGTTCACAGTATTTTACATTTTCATGTAAAAATATATGTTCAAGGATTTTAATTACATTTTTGTCCTTACTAATAAAATATTGGAAATGATAAAATTATGCTAACTGTATAAAGTATGATTAATCCACACATTGGACTATTACGCAGCTATTAAAAATAAGCAAGATTATATCAACTTAAATGAGAGCTTCACAAGGCATTATTAAATGAAACAAGCAAGTTGTCTGTCAACATGTACAGTATGGCATTCTGTTGCTTTTTGTATATGACACTTGTTAATATTGAGATATAATTTGGGGGATATGTAAAAGTATATTGGAAGTTTGTTCTCATAATTGGGAATAAGATTTTTTAAACTGTTTTTCTTTCTAAAATGTTTAAATATTTTGCCAAGTATTATTTAACTATAAAATAATGGGAGGGAGGTGGGGAGCACTAGAGGGGGAGGGTGGGCTGGGGTGGGAGTAAAAGACAGAAAACTGTACTTGAACAATAATTAAATAAAATTTAAAAATATATATATTAATGTTATAATGTTACAGATCCATTTATAAAAATCAGGATTGGCAAGAAAATTTTATCACATTCTTTATTTCCAAACCAGTGGAAGTTGGTACTGAGTTGAAATTAAAATACATTGCTAGAAACAAACTTACTGTAACATAGTAAATTAGTTTTTTTTTGCTAATACCCATACCGATTTAATTCTTAATATGTAAACAAACTATTTGGTTCTGAGAGAATTATATACATAGAAAAAAACTACAGAGTCCTGATTCTCATTTGGGAATGACTGCATGGCAGGAAAGAATAAAATGATGATGGCATTATGGATGGGAAACACCAAACTCGCCCACAACAGAGTTGCAGTGGTGACATGTATCTTTGATTGCAGCCAAAGTGTGAACCTTCTCATGTGTCCAACTTGACATCTTTTGAAGTTTAGACTTTTTCTGTTCTCATAAGATAAACCGAACAGCAATACATCTATTTCCACACCAAATCCAAGGACAAAAATTAGTCTTTGAATTAAAAGTTACATAATATTTCATTTTGAGTGGCAAGGTTTTGTTAAAGTTTTTGATACTCAAGGAGGGGAGCTTGACACAGCTAAACTTGAACTATAGCCTCAAATTTTAAAAAAGTTCACATAAAAGACTATGATTTCTGAGGATTTCTTAATAAAAGTAGAAGATGGCTTTAGTGATCAACAGCTCATAAAACACCTCAAAATTTAAATAATATATAATATGGATTTGAAGGGAAAGGGAGGAATTTAAAAGTTCAAGATAACTTTTATAAGAAACAACTAAGTCTTCTTGTAAAACAACCTATATTCAAGTTTACTCTATCCAGCAAAGCTATCATTTAAAATAGAAGGGCAGATAAAGTTCTTCCTAGATAAGGTCAAGTTAAAGGAGTTCATCATCACCAAGTCCTTATTATATGAAATGTTAAGGGGACTTATCTAAGAAAAAGAAGATCAAAATTATGAACAGTAAAATGACAATAAACTCACAACTATCAACAACCGAACCTAAAAAAGATTAAAAAAAAACTAAGCAAACAATAGAACAGGAACAGAATCACAGAAATAGAGATACGTGGAGGGAGATCAGCAGGGAGGGGAAAAGGCAAGAACCTGGGGAAAGGTAAAGGCAATGAGAAGCATAATTGGTAGGTACAAAATAAGACAGGGAGAGGTTAAGAATAGTATAGGAAATGGAGGAGCCAAAGAACTTATATGTATGACCCATGAACATGAACTAAGGGGGAATGCTGGAGGGAATCCGGGTATCAGATATAAGGGAATAAAGGGGAAAAAAAACAATGGAACAACTGTAATAGCATAATCAATAAATTACACTTAAAAAAACAAATAAAAAAGCAAAAACAACTGACATGGCATATAAGCCTATCCTTCACACACATCCCTCACAAAACAGGGAGAAAAAAGAAAGATATTTAAAGGATAAGTGTTTGTAAAGAGACTAGTTCAGTAATAACCATGTAAGATAGACAAAAGCCCAGATAAGGCAGTTTTTCAAAAAAATGATAACATCCACAAAAAGGGGCATTTTATATAAAAACAAAAATAAATAAACATGTCCTCTTGTTAGGGAAAATAATATCCGATTGAGAGATAGTTGACCAATTATGCCTATTTAATTTGCATCTTCTTGGATAGATGACACTAAGATTATCATTATTATTCTTACATTACATAACTGTATTTTAGCTGAAGCACTTTACATATGTATGTTTTTCATGGTGCTCCTATAAGGTACACATTGTCACTTTGCAATTCTAATTTTATAGAAAAGAAACAGAGACCCAGTGTTATGATATGCCACGTATCATTCTGCTTTTACACAGAATTAAAATTACACATGATTATAAGCACATTTCAGGGAACAAGGTGATAAGTTTCTTTAGATAATACTAAGCTTGAGTAAGTGTGGGAATTCCAGGAAAGGATCTCTAGCTGACTGTTAAATATATGGCTCTTAATTCAGGAAGAAGACCAGAGCTAAGGGCTGCAATTGGAGGTAAAACAATAACTGGGTATGAATAAGATCACCTTCTAGGTGAAGCCCAGGCATATATGAAGAACGAATAGAGTGAAAGAAAGAGGTTAGAGTGTAGCAGAAGCTAAGGAAGAAAACACTTATCTTTGGAAGGGAGTTGCCAGCCATACATTGAGAAGTGTACAGATTGGGGGCAGTGACAATGAGGAGAGGCTTGTTGTTCACTAAGTGTGCCAGGGACAGGGAGAGGGGTTCGTCTCTAAGGAGAAACATGGAAAAACCAGAAAAGACGTGAGCATGTTTTTAATGCTGATGTAAAGGAAGAAGTGAACAAGAAAAGTCGGCATGGGGAATACTGGATGACATAGTATTGTAATGAGCAGGCCCATCCAGAGCACTGAAAGGAATTTGCTTCAGGAATAAGGGTCTTAATCTTGCTGCTTTTCAGAGTTGAGGATGATTTGGTGCTGTGAGGTATTTCTAGAATCTTCTTTCTAAAGCAACAATTGTAACTATTTGCAGAATGTAAACAATAGTGTAGTTGACTAAAACTTTAAAAAGAGAGAAGTTTCAAAATAATCAATAGAAAAAAGAACCAGCTAAAGAAATGCAGACTGCCAGACAGTGATGAGGGCCCAGTGGGGATTGGAGACCATGGATCTGCAGTAGTTACGCACTGTGATTGTTTTCCATCAGCACGGAGAGGCCCAGGTATAGACTAAGAAACCCTGGACAATTGGGTTGATTTACAGGTAAAATTTTGAAAAGCAAAGAGAAATGGGAAGTGAGGCAAGTGGCAAGAGTGATGGAAGTGATGGCCTGTGGTCTCCATTAGATAGTACAGCATGTGAAGGCAGGCAGGCTTAATTCTAAGAAAGAAAAGTAGAGGGGTCGATGTGTGAGAATCTTTATTTTGTTGAAGTAAAAGTATAAAATGAAATTTCTTTTTAGTTATATTATTGATAAGCCTGGTTTACAAATAATTTTAATTTCTAAAAGTAACATCAAGTAAAAGCATATGTAATTTTGTAGAAAAAGTTTAGGATTTCCTGACACTAGCCTAAGACACCAACTGCATGAGTCAAAACATAATCAAGAGAAGGAGAAGACAAGCCAAAGTCTTGGAGAAAACATTTGAAAAAGACACATCTGATAAAGAAATATAATTCAAAAGATGCAAATAACAACTTAAAACTCAACGATAAAAAAGCAAACAACTGAATAAAAATTGGTCAAATATCTTAACAGAAAATGCACCAAGAAGATAAACAAATGGGAAATAGCATATAAAAAGATGCTCCACACAATACATCACAAATTTAAACAACAATGAGATGCCACTACACACCTATTAAAATGGCCAAACCCCACACACTGAAAACAGGAAATGCTGGAAAGCACATAAAACAAGAGGAACTCTCATCCATTGCTAAAGGAAATGCACAGTGGCAAAGCCACTTTGGAAGATAGTTTGGTGGTTTCTTACAGAACTAAACATATTCATACCAAATGACCCAACAATCATGCTCCTTGGTATTTGCCTAATAGAATTAAGAACTTACGTTCATGCAAAATCCTGTACCCAGACATGTATAGCAGCTTTATTCAGAATTACCAAAATTTGGAAGCAAGCAAGCTGTCCTTCAATAAATGAATTGGAAAAGAAGTTGTGTTACATCTAGACAATGAGATTTTGTTCAGTGCTAAAAAGAAATGAGCTATCAAGTAATAAAAAAACTTGGAGGAAACTTAAATTCGTATTACCAAGTGAACGAAGCCAATCTGAAAAGGCTACATATCACACAACCCTACTAATTAACATTACAGTTGGAAAATACATCTCTGGAAAAGATAAAACCACGGAGACAGTACCAAGATCACTGGTTACCAGTGGTGGGAAGGGTTGAATAGCTGCCACATGGGATTTTTAGGGCAGTGAAACTACTCTGTATAATATGTAATGATAGATACGTGCAATCATATATTTATCCAAACCCTTTGAATGTATAACACCAAGAGTGAACCTGAAAGTAAACTCCAGACTTTGGGGGATCATGGTAGGTAATGTACATTCATCAGTTTTAACAGATGCAGCGTTCCAGTGGGAGAGACTGATAATGGGGGAGACTGTGCATATGCGGGGGCGGGGAGTTTAGGAAAGACGTCTGTATCTTTCTCTAAATGTTTTTATCAACCTAAAACAACTCTAAAAATTAATCATGTAAAAGAACATATTCAGCATGCAGTATATATTATATGAAATTATGTAGATCTTGCCAAACTCTATTAAATCATGTTTCTAAAAACAGCCCAAATTGATATAGCATAGTCACCACATTATAGTGTTCAAAAAATCACAAAATTTAAAACATCTTCTGGCATAACACAGCAGTAGTTCTCAAAATGTTGTGGCCAGACCAGCAGAACCAGCAAACCTGAGCAATTCATTAAATTGAACATTTTCCACCACTATGCCATTGTGGAATCAGGAACTCTGGAAGTGAGGCCCAGTGGGCAGTTTCTCACCTGCCAGGTGATTCAGACGCACAGCTAAAGCATGAGGACCCCTGAAATCAGTCATCCCCTCAAGGGTGTAAAGTCACTTTCCAAAAAGGTTAACCTAGATTGTTCCTAATAACTGATATGTCAACTTATATGTTCTGTCAAAGTTGTTTTTTTTTTTTTCAAAAAAAAACTTGCTCTCAGACCAATTTCTTACCACCAAGGACAGATGGACCAGGCACTAGAAAGACTGACTTGCTGGGCACCCAAAACACAAAATAAAAATTCAGAGCACCATAATGCCTTGAATAAGTCTGTTAAAAGAATAGGAAGAAAAATAAAACCTTCAAATTTTGATAAAATATTCTGGGTTTATGTATCTACATGCACAGGTAGCTTTAGTTTCTTCGCTCTGGGCTATTGTTGGAAATACTGCCCATCCATAAAAGAAAAAAAATGGCTTTCACAGATAGAAGTAATGGTTACATAAAATAAATAAAATTTGTGAAGTTCCAGGATTAGTGAACAGATGCACTCAATGGGAATTTCCTCAGCCCTGCATTCTCCCTCCAAATCTTAGGTTTTCCATTGCATTTTAATAGACCCGGTAGTATTAGGGAAAAATGAGGCCAAAGGGGAGGAAGAGGCAGGGGAAGGAGAAGAAAAAAGAATATGGTGAAGAATAGAACAGCCATGATAACTACAAGTAGTAGGGTCCAGTTTTTTGAGACATGGGAACAAAGACCAAACCTTAGTCCCCAGACATAGATTCTCTATGAAGATAAGTAATAATTTAAGAAAACTCAGCAATATCGTTATGGTATGATAAACAACATTGTGATTTCTGCTTGAATTATATCCTCTGCTTTTCCTTTCTTCAGCAACTATAGCTAAGGACGGTAAAACAAAAATGAAACATACAACATAAACAACTTCTGGTTTGTCCTGAAATTCATTTATTCGAACTGAGTAATACATAAGTAAGCAAGATTCCTTAATAAAAGTTGATCATCCATAATTAATCTCTCTTAGTAAATAACTCATTATAATACACCAACTGGGAACTAAATCAAAAGGGATCAACCAACACATGGGGAAAAAGGGAAATGAGAGAAGCCACTGTTTAGAGTCACTTATGTCCAAATAATGTTTCCATTAAAGCATTTAATTAGCAATAGGATGCAGTAACATTTTCCAAATGCTTAAACTTTTGGTTATAAGAATACTTTTTTTATTATAAGATTCCATTTATTTATCTTTAGAGAGGAAGGGAAGGAGAGAGGGAGAGAAATATCAATGTACAGTTGCCTCTCTTGCATCCCCTGCTGGGAACTGGCCTGCAACCCAGGCATGTGCCCTGACTGGGAATCGAACCGCGATACTCTGGTTCGCAGGCCCGCACTCAATCCACTGAGCTACACCAGCCATGGTGGTTATAAGAATACTTTTTGATGACAGTTTTTAAAATTAATAACTATGAGGTAAAAAAAATCCAATAAAATGTTTAATGTCAAATTTACAATGCCATTCTTGTGACATGTAACTCACAAATATTCTACAAATTCACAACTAATATTAACATAAAATATTTAGAATGTGTTTACATAATTATCACAAATTATGTGTCATCCTGGATACTACACACTGAAGCTCTTCTCATCGTCATCTGCACTGTATAGTATCTTAGATGCTAAGTCACTGCATTTGCATTTCCCTAACAAAGGATTTCCATTTTCTTCAAACATGTTATGGCCTGGCCTCATTAATTCAGAAAAAAGAAAATACAATTAAAGAAAGTCTTCAGAGGTTCTAGAGTCAACTGAATTTTGGAGTGGTTAATGACATGAGTGTTATTGTAAGCTTAAATTAATCCTGTTGTTCTGGTAGATACATAAAAACTATTCATATTTTAATCCAAGAATTTTGCTGTAATTCCATTTGATTTCTGTGAGAAAATTTTACAATAAAAATAATATTATATATAAAACTGCATTAAAATAAAATACACATATCTCATTATTTGCAATCTATATTAGCTAGAAAAATCTAGAAACTTTAAATTTTTTATGTTAAATTTCTATTATTCTAGTTGAAAATAAAAGTGCTAGTTATTTAGAATGATTACATAGCCATATATAAAAAAATGCATTTAACTTTTGAACTTAAGTTTTCTTTACATTTCACCCATCATATACAGATTTTACTTTTTTAAATATATGCCTAAGTTTATATACATTTAAAATATACTACCATTTAAATATCTTACTTTAGAAACAATGCTATATATTACAGGATTACCTTAAACTACCATTCTTACATAATATTAAAGCACATGAACAAACAGTTGTTTGTAACAGCACATATGTTCCATGTGATTTTAGGACTTATAAAAATATAGATTTTGTTTCCAAAATGCAATATATTTCAACTTACACACACTTATAAGATAGTACTATATCAACACGTATATAGACTTCAAAGTTTTGATAGAGAAACATTAAAAGCATTTCTTTAACATGTTTTTTATTTATTGTTATTTTCTCAAACCCAAAAGAACAATGCTACTTAACAATAATTTGATATTAATATGGATAACTTAAATATAAAACTGCATTGTCATATTAATGGGTAAAGGTTTTTTGAAGTATGGTCAATTTATTGATTTGAGCATGTAAAACTGTTCTTGTTACTTAGGCAGCTTTCTTTTGTTACATCAAGAATAGTAATTTTATTGAGAAAGGCACAATAGAAGATGATTGATTGTCTGCTTTTGTCATGGAGATGAATTATTGCAGAATGCATACATGAAAAAATAAAAGCATTGTTCTATAAATTGCCCCTTGATGCTTTGTTCATCTGAGTTTATTGTTCATAGACTCTAGCATGAGATAATACTAAATACTATAGTAAATAAAAGCATTTTTTGCTGAAGCAAAATTACCTTCTTCACTAATGAAACTCAGCTTTATGAAATAACAGTGTCTTGCCAGTGTGCTACATTTAAAATGTATAATTTAATCTATGCCAAAAGCTGAGTCATTACAGAAAGTTTGCATAGCTATTGTCATTTTATTAAATTAGCAATAAAAGTGCATAATGAAAAAATGAAAAACTTTTTATTTAAAACTTAATGAGAAAGCAGCTCACAAGCAATGCAAATTAAAAAGTGGTACATTTAATTTTAGACAGTTGAATGAAATCTATTAAGAAAAAATGTAATTGTCAGTAACCGTTGAATGACTTCAATAACTTTTTAATCAAAAAATTAGAATCATAACTATTAAATTTTCCAAGTCTTTTAAAAGAATAAAAAATTAGAATAGGAAAAAAGTTTCATCAACCATTATGTCTTTAAAACAAGATATAAAATACTACTTTTAAGCAGATTAATGTCACAACTTACTATTTGCTTCTCTAAGAAATTATTTCTTTCTTTATATTTCAGGCATGGATGATATATAATGTAATTAACATGTTGTTTTATAAAGTTTGCTTTTCAGTTAGATTTTAAAGTCAGTGACAATTGGATCTCTCCAGCTACGCTGCTTTTAACTTTTTTTTCTGATGCACTGTGATTTGCCTCATTCTAGATACAGCTATCACCTGGTGTTTGCTAAATCACTGTGAAATTCCTGCAACAGCTGTTTGTTCCTGGGGAAACATTCACTTCATATTGCAGCAATAAACTGATCATTGCCAATTAAATGCCCATTAATTGTGTAAGCAAGGATTACTGCCAGATGTTTACATTAGAAAGAAAAATATCCTTTGCTATTTATTTTCCACTTACAGCCATCCCTTTTCATGTAAATAATTATGTATATGAGTTTTCTTTTTTATAACATGCCACAAATTTCAATTCAAAAATTAATAAAACATTCTCTCCATAGGTTTGATTTAATAGAGGATAAACTGGGGTGTATCCTACATATAATAAAAAGAATAAACTTGGGCAGAATCATTTTTTCAATGCAGAAATAAATGCTCAAATATTACACAGTAACAAAATTTCTAGTTTTTTATTTGCTCTATTACATGTTTCCTAGAAATTGTCTTTATTTCCCTTTATTCCTTTTGGAAATAATAAGCCTATGAAATAGTGTTCATAAAAGTTGAGATAAAACAAACTGTATTAAAAAGCTTGTAATGGAAAAAACTGTGAAAATAAAGGATTTCATATAAAATAAAAGCAGGTGGTACTTTCAGATTTTGAGCTTAATCATACCACCTCTATTCATTCAGTTTCAAACTATAAAGTTCCTTGTCAGAATGAGGTAGGGATGAAAATGAAACATGCACTTAATCACATGATGTCCCAAGTAATTTATTTCTCAACACCAAACAAAATGCGAAATAAACATTAACCATAATGAATATATTTATTGCCTCTTTTAGTGTCTAAATAAATGGCAAAAGTTGAAGGAAAAAAGTGTTTCCATGGCAATATGCACCTATAAATCTTTTTTTGGGGGGGGGTAGGAGAGCTTTCCCAGAATACATCATATATATATATTTTTCCCTTGCAGTTGTGACTTCATGTATAAGGAGTAGCAAATTCATGTGCATGTCCTCCTGTTAGAGTCACTGATCCCAGCACTTCACACCCCAGCCATACAATGTACGCAAACAAGGACAACAAAAAGATTAGGTGGTGTTCTGTTCCTCACCAGATTGAACCACACCTCCTCTCTGGAAGGTGATCACAGGACACACTCGGAGCTGCGGAAGACATAAAACAGTAGCATCTGGCTCCTTAAATATCTCCACAGGCATTTGTAATGGCATCTTTGAAGTTTTCTCTGCATCTGTCACATGTTTAGACTGCACATTGACTGCCCCAGCTGAGCACGATTTTGATTCTTTGAGACTTTGAATAGTGTAATCTGTTTAAGAATAAGGCTCAGGAAAATCCCTCATAATATCCATACACAAGCTCTTTCATGATTAAAAAAGGGGGTCCTCATTCCCATAACTGTTATTTTTTATGCTGAAATGATGCCAGCCTTTGAGTTAATAATACAGCCTACAATTACATTCCAGCTTTGCACATTTTTTGAGAACCTGTACTCAAAAATCACGTCTTGTCTAATGTTTTTTTAACCAGTATTATAGAAATTACTACTGAGGAGAAGGCCTCTGTAAATGTGATGTGTGCATAATCATCTTGGCACCTGATTATAAAAGAAATCTGACCACTGTCAACTCATTTTGAAAATCATTTCTGATTCAACCTATTGAGTATCAAGTGCATGAAATGCAAAATACCAGGATAAAGGGTGATCTGACTTAAATGGTAGTTTGAGTGCTGCTGACTTTGCATCTATTAAATAAATATATACTTTGAACAATTAAGTCATAAACCCTCTACTTAATGTACTCCCACATGCATACAGACTATTTTCTATTATTAATGGGTTCTCAAGATATATCGAAGAGCTACATAAATACAAAGTGGGATTATTAAGTATAGCTTTGTTTCCACCAATTCCATGGGTGTCCCATTTTAAATTCTTGAAGTTGACGAAACCTTTTTGGTGTCTCTCAACTCAATATTTCTATTTTCATTAATTGAGATAAAGGTCTAATAAGTTTATTGACACTACAATATCAAAGACTTAATACTTTACTTGACCTTAAAGTTTCCCCTTCTAAAAGAAGGCCACATGAAGAAAGAACATGCTGCTAAGGACTAGTGGGAGCATGTGTGTTGAGTGTGTGTTGAGTGCTCATGCACACACACACACACACACACACACCCCAAAGTAAACAGAAAACAATAGCAGTTTTAAGATAGAAAGTTTCAGAGCCTCAGTTAATTACATCGTTCTGGCCACCATTTTGTCTGTTTATAAGATTTCACAGACAGTATAGGTTATTTCATATAATTCATGAAGAGTTTTTTTTTTTTTAATTTTCAAAAATATACCACATTTAACATTAAAAATGTAAGTATAAAAACCAGCACCAGGAAAAAGCTGAGAGAGTATACTCCCACCTTGAACACATTAGGTCATCATGAAAAATTAAGTATTTACATAAATGAGTTGACCTATGGATTTCAGTCATCGGGACCCTGAGGTGAGGCATAGTGTATGACACAATGAATATGAGACAGCTGGGAGAAATAGGGACTATTTGTAAAGAAGAAATCAAATGTATAGTAGATTCAATATGAAGAGAATAGTGCTCAACTTATTCTTCTAGAATGTTTCCCCGCTCTCTTCATAAATGGATATTAAAGAGTACGTAGAAGCTTTTTTCTCATCCCTTCTGCCAACTTGAGGGTCACACTCTTCAAAGTCTGAGATTACTAAGGGCATTGTGTCTATCACAAAGGTTATCCTATATCAGTGTGGCTTTGCTTACTTCTGTTTGTAATTCACATTGTATGTCTCTTTGATATACAAATATGTAATTTGCCTGCATATGCATCCTCATATTCACACATTTGTGTCTCTCAATTCAGATTTGGGGGAATGGTTGGTGTAAAATGAGGGGTGTGAGGATTTTGACTGAATCCATGTCATGGTCCCAAATGTAATACAAAAATGCCAGAGTATGCTACATGTTCACACAAAATGCAGTGAAAGACCATAATAGGTAGTGTGAGTTCACTGGGTCAAAGATCCCTCCTCTTTCACAAATTAAAAACGCAGACAAATGTCTACCATAAACACATTTGGCTGTCATGGTGCATCTCTGAGAAGGAAAGCCCCTTCTGGCATTGGTGGGCAGGAAATAATGTGGAGCATGATGGGGAAATCTTTCCCAAGGAATAACTTATGACTCACTTTTATATTTGTTTTCAAGCATCCAAGTCACTCAGCTTTTATCCTCATAACTGAGAAATAATTCTAGAAAAAATTATTGATTTTTATGATTGCTGAAAAGAAAGAAGATATTAAATAACTTTATATCAGAAGAATTAAGGTGTAAAAGAATAAGCTGTAAAAGACTCTCGGAAAAATATTCTGAAGGGAAATAAAGAAAGGAAGCTTTAGAGAAAAACATGTAATTATTTATATTAATTTAACCATTTATTTATTCAAGAAATATTAAGTCATTACTCTATTCCAAGGGGTGTCAGAAAGCATAGTGTAGAGAGGATATACTAATTTTGTAAGATTTTAATTCTGGTTCTAACACTAAATACTACTAACCAAAAGTGACTTTACATTTATGAACACTAATTTTCTCATTTGTTAAATAAGAGTAACATAGATATCTAAGTATCGTCTAGCTCTAAAGCTCATTACCGACATTTTTCATTTTTCAGTTAGATAGTGCGCCAGATTGTCTGTGTAGCCCATGGGTCTGCAGATTGCTGCTCCAGACTCTCGAAACTGAGCAATCCAGCTCACATCATGAGCTCTCACAATCTACTGCATACCCTGTGATCATGCTGATATCAGTCCTTATATACAAAAATGGTGGACAAACAAAACACCTAATACTTAAAAAGAAAGCACAAAACAAACAGAAGTGCCTCAGATGCCTAAGAATGCAAAAAGTAATGCCTTATGTCCGGGATGAAAGTGCTGTGCACCTTTAAGCTGCTCACATGAATTTGACAACTACAATGCATGTTAATGAAACATTAGTCCCACAATAATCTCCAGAAGAAGAGTTTGGTGATTCAATAAGTCTAACACATTCTCTACCAATATTAAAGGTTCAGGAATGACAGTTCTAAGGAGTTCTATGGGTAAAAGGGGAAAAAAAGTTTAAGGTAAAGTAAAATAGGATTTCCCTTTTCCAAATTTATCTAAGCATATGACTGTAGAATCAAATTTAGAAAATGCTGTAATAGGATGTAAAACTGAGATTTGGCTTAATATAATAGATTTTTTAGGAAAAAAATGTAAAGCAATTAAGGCTAAGACACCAATGCACCCTGCACAGGAAGGCAGATAGCCAGGAGGGCGCTCTTTGCTGCTAACTTACCAGCCACTCCATGAACTTCAGTATCTCTGAAGTGGGTTATAGGGGAGTCCGGTGAGTGCCACACACCCCTTATCCTGTGGGAAGGACAGACTGTTTCCACGAGCAACTGTCATTGCTCTAAAGAAGACAGGCTTTTTAAGTATATATATACAGTGCAGTAGTTCCCTATCTGTAACTTTGCTTTCCATGATTTCAGTTATTCTCTGTGAACTAGAGTTAAAAAATACTGAATAAAAGTGGCAGAATTGAACGATCCCTAAGTTTTACAACTGCATTCCATTTTAAGTAGTGTGATGAAAACCCTCTCTGACCCACTCTGTCCTGACCCATGTGAATCATCCTCTGATCCAGCATGTCCATGCTGCTTATACTGTATACCCCTGAGTCATGTAGTGGCTAAGTTATCAGACTGGCTGTCATATGCATGTTCAAGTAACCCTGTTTCACTTAATCATGCCACATTCACATAACTTTCACTACAGTTATTGTTATAACTGCTCTACTTTATTACTAATCACTGTTAATCTCTTACTGTGATGAATTTATAAATTAAACTTTATCATAGGTATGTTTGTATATGAGAAAACACTATATGTAAGATTTGGTACTATCCAGGGGTTTAGGCATCCCCTGGGATCTTTGGAAGCTATCTCCCATGAATAAGGGAAGAGGGAACTACTGTAGAGTAAGACCCTAAAAATCCTTAGGGGGGTGATTTTAGACATAATTGGATTCCATCTTTGTTCTCATCTCCCCTCCAAATATACAATCCCAACAGCTGAAGCCTGCATTTCTAATATCCTTGCCGAGAGAGGTATATACGCAAGAGAAAGTGATGCTGGACATGGTAGCCTATTCTTGGAAAGGAGAGAGGTAGTAAGTAGGCCACTGCACCTACAATTTCCTCCCTACTCAATCTGGGTTGGGACAAAAAAACAGGTACCCTATTTCATTTTATGAATCACTCCTGCAAACCATTAACAGTTTGCATTCATAGTTAAATCAGAACAGAAAAATGCCACCAGATGGTGCCAAACCACAGCCAGGGCAGAAAAAAAAAAAGCATTCATAAGCACCAAGGAACTCTGGACCAGTTAGTAGCAAAATTAGCCCCAGTCATGTCACTCCTGTTACAGAAACATGATTCTACACCCATATTATGGAATGGAATTGTTTGGACCCAAGTTATCCCTTACTGGTAAGGTTTTATTATGTCAGAACTTAACGTTCGTGACAGTGAGCTCAGGGACCATGCCCACACTGAGAAACTTCCCTGGAAAAAAGTTTCTTGGATAGTTGTTTAATAATCAAGTCTTGGTGGTTGAATTATTGTGGAATGCTTTTGCTGCAAACATGCAGAAAAACTGATAAACAGTATCTTAAATAAGAGAAGTTAATAGTCCTCACATTAAAAAAAAAACAGCTGATGACACTGAATACTGTTTAACTAGCTCAATCATTTGGATCCAGTGTTCTATTTTTAGACCTTCCTTCATGGGTGCAGACTGCCACCACCACTCAGACGCCACTTTTATATTCAGAGATGGGTAAGGGGGAGGAGAGTACTAGCCACGGCTGTCACCTATTACCAGGCTGTCACCTATTACCACCGATAGCAGCAGAAATCCCAGTAGGATCTAATGGAGTTCTACTTTAGCCCAAACTATCACTTAGTTGCAAGGCAGTCTGGGAATGCATGTATGAAGAGCAAGGAAAACAAAGAGTGCTCAGGAGCCACAAAGAATGACATGTCCCCTCTAAAAATGATTTCACTTTCTTGGTATAATTTAAAAGACCCTACCAAGAGTAAAAAGGCTGAAAAATAATATCTAAACCATAGCAACAATAACCCTGTGCCTTCCTTTTTTGTTTACCCTAACAAAAAAGAACAGATTTAATTTAAAACAGTGTTATTTTAATTTTTTCCTGCTTAAATAGATTATGATTTTGACTTACATATAGAAATGTTAATTCAAAACAATACCAGTCTCCAGAAATGAGATTTCTGTGAAGGAAATGGTGATAATTTAACTCAAATGTAAGGTTTCTTTGTTGAAGTGACTGTAGTTCTTGATGTCTGTAGGACAGCCTCAATTTCTGGTTATTTCAATATAATTTTTAATAACACCACTTTCAATTTCAAAACTGTCCTGGCTTGGACAATAAATTTTATGGTAGCCAGATCCATTAAACTCTCCATGACAATGATTCTCAAATTCACATTATTGGGCAAAATTGTGTAGCTGAACAAGAGAACTCCACTAAGAGAGGTCTAGCTGACACCTCCACTGGAAAGCTCCACCAAAGACTCAGCTATCAAAGTGAACTTACACCATCCATTCAGTGGTTTGCAAAGGGTCTTCTTTCTCTCAGTGACCACCAGCAAGTGGCCTGAGAGATCAGACAAGGAATCCAGCATTTTCCTTTATATGCTGATGATATTACTTAGTTCTGCTCTATACACTTCCAAATTGCCCTTATGTATACAATATTGAAGAATAGGTAAGCAACCTTAGCTTCACGCTCAAAGTTTGGTATTGGGATTGCCTGATACAGGTAAAGGAGGCAACACACAAAACTATGAGAATGTATTGATGCTCCAGCCAGAATCACTCAAGTAATTTAAAGGAGACAATTTAACATGACTTTCTGAATTGTATTTGTGGGAATCTCAGTTTCAGAATTAAGTACTGATATTCTGAAAGGAATTATTAATGAAATGTAGAAATACAACAAGCATCAAAATTAGTAAAAGTGAGAAAGCTCCTGCATTTCTTTCCCAGGACTTTTAAGTCAGCCCTGAACTTCATTGGCTGCTCTGCTAACTCTTAGTCCCAACTGGTATCAAGACATGAGTGTGAGACTAAAACTAGGCTCACAGAGCAAAGGGGAAAACAAGAATGAGCAAACATCTAGCAGGAAAAGTGGAAAAGGAAGATTCATCTCAGCCCTTGCCTACTTTACCCTTACCAGTATACCCTTCATTTGTCTAAACTCTCGGTCTCTCCCCTGCCCCACTGTAAGAACCAACTCACTGCCCGGACAGTGTCCACGCCCATCCCTCTCCATGGAAACCAGAGAGGTTTAAAAGTGACAGTCTATTAATGTTATTTGTCTGTTTAAAGTCCATCAATGACTTGCCATTGCTTTTAGAACAAAGATCAAAATTTTTCTATGGTCTACAAGATACTTCATGAGTGTGTCTATGCTTATCTCTAAGTGATCATTTTAACAACTTTCTCCACATTTCTAAATCCATTATCACCTTGAACTATCACCCTGAACTTCGTTTATTTCTCTGAAAGCACTGTTTTTCCATCCATCTTATATCCCCTGTATGTCCTATCCAATCTGCCTGATACAAATTACATCATCTTCTTTGATACCTGTCATTTTCAGACCTAGACTCAAATATCATTTTCTCAGAGGAAACTTCCCTAAACTTCAAAACTAACTCTCTCATACCTGCAATATGCTTTTGGCTTTTCTTTCGCAGCCCTCAACCTAAGTTTTGTAAGTTTATATTTTATGGGTATTTCATCACAAATTATCCTCTTGACTAACCATTTTCTCATTGTATCTTCAGCACAGTCCCCGGTACATGGTATGTTCTCAAAGAATATTTACTAAACATATGAATAAATGGATGAAAATAAAATATTTATAGCATAATAACAACAGGTCATATTTAATCTCTTTTGCCAATAGACTCATGAATGAAAGTCATCATTACAAAAGATAATGTTAAAGGAAGATTATTATAGTCTACCTTAAAAATATTTATGATTTTTTCATTGAACCACTTATCCAAACATCACTCTTACATTAATTATGATATACCAAATTAATGATTAATAATTACTCATTAAATAGAATAGCACTTTTAGATTTATCTTAAAATTATTAAAATTTTGAGGAATAACTCCTTATTAATTTACAAAATCTTTGAAACCTACATTATATGACATGTCATGAATTTAGAGATATTTATTATATTCCTTTACGACCACAGCAGACTCTGTGATGTTCCACACAGATCCCCATTATGGGAGTGGGGGAGTGTGTGCCTCCATCTATCAGTTACTGTAAGTGTTGGCTGCTAAGAGCGCACAACTCACCTTTCACAAGAAATTGACCTTGGCTGTTAGGGGCTTTCTCTTTTCAAGGAAAGAAGATGGAATCATGAATTCATGGCCACAAGGTCACCAAATAACTAACGCATCTTGACCCATGTAAAAGTACTAATAAAAAATAACATTTAAAAAAGCATTTTTCTTTCAAATATTACAAACCTCTGAGACATGGTAAGTGTCATTTCAACACTTAGTTACATGATCAAGATTTTCATAGGAAGCTCAGTATACCAGGGGAAATTCTTCCTCTTTTCCTCTTACCTATTCCAGCTCAGTATTAAGAAACTAAATCAGTTTAATTTATGTACTTAACCAATATATTTAAGCAACAATCAGGTCATTGGTTCCTATAAGAACAAAATCTACATGGTACTACATGTGAAAAACTACATATTGAAAAAACTGACAGTTTTAACTGTTCAACTCTTATTTTAGGAGCCAAGGGGGAAGGACTAGAAGGCTAAAATTTAGTGACTTGGTCTACTATTCCAGACCAAGTAGCCATAGTCACTTATATTTTCTAGAGAGCCAATAAGCACACATTAATTAATATGAGTAAAAGATAAACAACTTTTGTCAAGATGGCTATTAATTTCATAAATATAACAAGCTACTAATTCTCAGCTTAATCCATTGTGAGTAACGCTGGTTGGTACATAAATGACCAGAGCTCACATGATGTGGCAGCTTCCAGTCTCAAAGGTCCCAGATAAAGACTGCAGAGAGTTCTAATGTCAGAGATCACAGCCAAGGGCCTTCCTGGGCAGGACTGTGATGTCAGTTTCAATTCTCAAGCTAAAAGAAGTCACAGTAAAAAATTACATGTCAGTTATTGTTATTTAACTCAACAGGATTTAATGTCTATTTTCTAGACACTAGTGTCATGGTAAAAACTTAAATACATGACATCAAAAAGTGCTCCAATTATATTTCCTATTTTAGGTTTATAAACTTTCAACATAAAAAATTCTTTTAATATGCTATCAATAGTCATACAAATGCTTTATTTAATTAGACTCCATTATATCTTTAAAGTATTATAAGAGAAAATGAAAATAAGGTAAGTTCATTATTGAATAAACATATACTGTCTTCTGGATAAATTGGTTTATCATTTATACTGTTTGATATTAGCTATCTAGATGCTACCCATTCTCTTTGGAGTACTGTTTATATTTAGAGTATTTGATTTTAAATTAGAGAAATGGAAAAAAATTGAATTAGTAACTTTTTCCTACAAAAACTTAAGAATTAAATCTTTACTTAAAATAGATAAAAAATAAAAACAATTCTTTCCAGACTGCTCATATAGCTAATGAAAATTCCTAAATTGAAAACCATTCCATTTGATTCAGTATATCTGTCATAAAATAAAATCAGACTCATAGTTATCCAATTATTGTTTCTATTTAGGTTCAAGAATATGTTCAATTCTGTGCTCGTTAAGTTTGACCTGTGTTAATAATTCTTGCAAGCATGCTTCTAAGTTTTTAGTGTAATCCCAAATCCATTCATACCCTTACACAAGCACACACAGCCAGGTGAAAAGGTTTTTTTTAAATTTTCTTTTGGTTTGGTCTTGTTTTTAAAAATGTCCTGGGAAGAACATATCAATGAATTATGATGTATAAATTAATGGAACTATTGCATGTATTCTTCAATATTTAAAATAATAGTAAATACTGCAAGTAGTATAAAATTATTATTATGTGTATTTCTCTTCAACAACACATGCCACTGAATGGGCTAATTTTTACAATTCCCTCCTCAATGCTAGTGAGAGTATCAACCATGGAGATATCAATTAAAAATCGAAACTCACTAAACTCCTTGTGCAGCGCCACCTGCCCTGAAATTGCTACAGGAAAATGATACCCCAAAACTAAAAAGATGAGTACTCATTAGCAACTTGAATGTTATAGGCTGCTATCACTTAAAACCTCATTTCCCTATAGAAATCCTGAAAACTTGAGAAAAGGACCAAAATATGTGGTTAGGGAATAGACAATAGCAAAAAAAATAATAAAAGGCACATATAAAATATAAATGATGAATTTTTACACTAAGAATTTTTCTCCATATATAATATTTTGGAATTATCTTTAAATAAAATATAAATAAATAAAGTGTCAGGTGTGTTTAGAAAGGGTTTGCAGTTAGCATATCAAGAGGTGGCTCTAGTACCTTCACCTGTAACCCACCTTAAAAGAAATCCTTCCCAATGAGCAGGTACATGGGAACTTTCCTAACAGTTTACAAAAAGATAATTACCTAACAGAAACTTTCAAAGTTACACAGGTACATTATAGTTTAGAGTAATGCTATTAAAAATCAAATTTACAACACCAACAGATTCTTCCTGTGCTTTGTAATTACATTACAGACCCTTAATTGAAATAAACTGGAAATGAAGCCTAGCGCAGCACAGGCATGTGCCGAAGGCTAAGGCTCAGCAGGGCAGTCCTAGTTCATTATACATAGTCATCACATACGTCTGCCCATTACATTTTAAGAAAATATTAAAAGGACATTGACTCATTTAAAAACACTCTTATGTAAACACATACATAATTTCTCTTACGTATTAAAACACACTTGAAAACAATGATATAGATAGAGTTTATGATTTTATGTGAGAACTAATTTTTTTCTCCTGGTTACTTAGAGACAAAAGATTACTTAATGTAGGAGACCATTCTGTGTGGCGTAGGCCCAGCTCCCACTTGGAGATGCACAGGACCCACACCCACGAATAGGTTCTGCCATCCGGAATCAGGCCTGCATTGTTCCTAGTCCACTTTGAGTCTTACTTTTTGCTAAAAACTCCCTGACCGAGATTTGTGGCAAACATTTACTGCAAAGTAATTTGCTAAACCTTCCAAGGATGAATGTAACCAGTTCAACCACTTTTGCCTTTTCATTTGTAAATATTCCTCCTCTGTGATGTGATTAGCTGCATTGGCTCCTTTGTTTTCTGTAAAAAGTAATCCCCTAAAGCAACCTGTGCATAGTAAATTAGGACCATCCTGTATTGTGCGGAGAAACCCAATAAAGGCCAGTCACAGAAAGGGCTGCGGCTTTTGCTCTTCTTGAGAGAAAAAGCCATTCTATCTCTTCCTCCACTGGACTCGATAGTCTGTGTCAATGTCTCATTTCACCCACAATGACGTGGACATTGTGGGCCAGTGTCCACATCAATTTAAAGGAGAATTAAACATTTCTAATGATAACATATGAATTCATGTAAAGATAATTAACAAAAATTTCTAAGCCTTACGTTTTGGTTTCTCAAAGTGCTGAGCTGTGGTGAATAAGCCTGGTCAACCTCCCAAGTGCACAGGAAGCAGACCAGCAGTCACCAAAAGGCCAGAGCTGGGTCAGAGAGTCACTGCTGCTCACCCTGGTACCATCTACTCTGGATTCTGAGGCTCCTTACAAAAGCAAGCCAACCAGAATTTTCTTCTATTACTCCACCCAGGAGAGTGAATTTGTGCAGGCTTAAATTGTATGTTTCATCTTAAGCTCAAATAAAGTTATTAGAAAACTGAGTTTCTGTTTGTACCACTGAGTACAAAGGATCAGGATTTACAGGTCAATAAAACAAGTGGACATGTATTTGGGGTCATCTCAGCTATAATATTAATGAATAATCATGGAACAACCTCTTTATGTAAATGTTACAAAATAAACAAGATATTCCTGTTTGGGGACTAGGTGCACTGGGCCTCACCAAGCAGAGCAAGGTTGGCGCCCTCCAGGCAGGTGGGAGATAATGATACAGGGTGCAGCCAAAGGGGGGGGGGGCAAAAAAGATTTGGAGTGGTGTCCAGAACTCAAAGTGTACAGGAATATTGGAGGAAATATTAAGATGTCCTCACCCCACTCCCAAGGTGTGAGTTGGGGGAAGGGACACATAGACCAGGAACATGCAGGGCTGTTTTGCAAAGCCACAGCCCTGCAGCTAATCCATGGCCTGGTCATTTAACATATCTATAGCCTTTGGCGGGTCACTTGGATATGTTAAATGGCTATGACCATGCTTGGAGCTAGGGGAATGAAGTCACTTCCCCCCAAGATGGGACTGGGGGGCAGATCCCCTGAGTTACAGCGCCTGCGTGGGGGCTTGGAGGAGATTGGCTCTAGGACATATGACCATACCTGCCCAGACTAACAATGGCAGCTCAGTAAACTTATAATAATACAGAAATACTGGCAGGTGTAACTGATCGTGGGAGGAGTCGGAAATAGGGGTACAGAGGAAGATGGGCACCGGGGGATTTAAACCCAGACACGGCAGCCATTGGGGGAGAGACACGAGGTTTCAGCAGAGTGCAGACCCCCTCTTGGCCAGGTGGAAGGGAAGACCACGCAGCTATGCCAGAATGGAGATCCCTGCGGCCAGGTGAAGAAGAAAGACGCGCACTTTTGGTGGAGTGCGGCTTTGGTAGAAGAGGCCCACGCAACTTTGGCGTGCTCCCTTTGGCTGAGTAGCCTGGAAACTAGGAGAGACTTTGACTAGAACTTGGTACAAAGAACTCTTGCCAGTGGAAGGTGCCGCATGACTTTGGATTACTTGGAGATCCTGCCTGGACAGGCAGACGACGCAGCTCACGTGCCAGCGACCTGAAAACGGACGTGTGCTCTTTTCCTGATTTACGGTACCCGGAGTTGGGACAGTGGGAGAAGGGAGCGCTGTGTGTGTGTGTGTAGGTGTATACCCTTAAAGACTTTAATATTTCAAGGAAGGCATTAGGCCTGAATAGCATTAAATAAACATTGTTTCCTTTTCAAAAATCTCTGGCATTGAGAGATGTGTTTCCAATTGGCGGCGGACAGAAGGACCTTAAGATTTTAGTGTATCGTCCTTGGGAGGGGTCCCTATTTTCTGCAGCAGTTTTTGGCATCCCTCGGTGGGCCAAGTATTGCCCCCCCCCCTCCGACCCTTTGTTCGGTAACAATAATAGGGTTAATAGCAGCACATTAAAGGTGAGAGGACCAAGCCACAGGCTTAGGTCACAGAAGGAATTCCTTACCTCCTGCAACATGTCTAAGAATGGATTACTGGGAATTTTCTAACATGAAGGGGCTAAATTCCAGTTCTATTGTTTTCATATTCTTATGGGACAGGTTTGTGTTAAATATTCAGTATGAACTGTATTTAAATCACATTCCTTGCGTCTATAAAATTCAAAGAAAAAAATTTTTATTTTTTCGGTTGTACAAAAAACAGCATGTTTATACTGTATATATAGTAAAAATAAAATTAAAATGTTAGCACAAAATTACTAACAAAAATGTATGACATCTCTCCTTGAAAAATCCTAAAGCTAAGGTTTTGTTTTGATATTGACTGGCTAAATTGCACTGAAAAGATATAATAATTCATCACGAATATTTAACACAAATTTATCCTTAATAATTTACAATTACAAATTTATAATTTAGTAGATGTGCTATAGCATTTTCATAAATACTTACTTCTTTTTCCATATGTATCTTATTTCTTAAGAACTAATAACAAATTAAAGTCCTGCTATATTATTTAGGGCAAACAATTAGCAGAAACTCTAAAACACACTAGCTGCAATAGAAAAGGAAATTGATCAAAGAAGTCTGCTGCATACAGCACTTTCCAGAGTTTCCATAATCTAGAAGATTCTACAAAAGCTGCCCGCTTAATTTGGATCACACCAGCCCTGAAAGCATTCCTGTGGCTAGAGAAATGCCATGTGCCAATTGGCTTAAGCCTTAGTTATTAAATTAATTACCATGGAAGATGTGACTGGGGCCCTAGCTTTTCTTACTCAGGGGCCACTGGGGTAAGGTGAATTTCATCCAAATTTTAGTGTCCACACTGCAATGAAGGGGTGAAGGACTAGACACTGTTTCAGGTCTATGCCAAAGTTATTTTCTACCTTCTTACCAAATGTTCATGTTGACTGGACAGTGAACAGAGATCCCTTGACCTCAGGTCTAAGACTGTGTAACCTAAGTCTGGCTAGTGAGGTAAAAGGGTAAATCTGTTGGGAAGCTATTGCCTGATTCCTGTCCTTGAACTCTAAAATGTAAGGATGAGGCTTAAAGTAACATTAGTCACCTTGAGAATACTAAAGGAAAGCCAGAAGAAAGCATAGATATTTTCCCTAATATTCTAAAGTTGGCACATCACTAAATATCTGCAGCAACTGAAATGCCACTTTGTTACAGAATTTTTGACCCTTTCCTCACTCCCCATTGGAGTGGCCTAGAAACACAGACTGCAATATGTCAGCACAATACTAAAATAAAGCGAAGATGAGAGATGTATGCTACCATATGAAAGTCCCAGTTGAGAACAAGCACCGAACAAGAATGGAGTGATTTTGATACAGGGTGCAGCCAAAGGGGGGTGCCCGAGAAGGATTTGGAATAGTGTCCAGAACTCAAGGTGTATAGGAATATTGGAGAGACGTATAAGGTGTCCTCACCCCTTCCCCCCCACAGGTGAGAGTTGGGGGAAGGGACACATAGACCAGGAACATGCAGGGCTGTTTTGTAAAGCCACAGCCCTGCAGCTAATCCATGGCCTGGTCATTTAACATATCTATAGCCTTTGGCGGGTCACTTGGATATGTTAAATGGCTGTGGCCATGCTTGGAGCTAGGGGAATGAAGTCACTTCCCCCCCAAGATGGGACTGGGGGGCAGATCCCCGGAGTTTCAGCGCCTGCGTTGGGGCTTGGAGGAGATTGGCTCTAGGACATGGGACCATACCTGCCCAGACTAACAATGGCAGCCCAGTAAACTTATAATAATACAGAAATACTGGCAGGTGTAACTGATCATGGGAGGAGTCGGAAATAGGGGTACAGAGGAAGATGGGAACCGTGGGATTTAAACCCAGACACGGCAGCCATTAGGGGGAGAGACACGAGGTTTCAGCAGAGTGAGGATCCCCTGTAGCCATTAGGGGAGAGAGCCACACGGGTCTCAGCAGGGTGCAGACCCCCTCTTGGCCAGGTGAAAGGGAAAACCACGCAGCTTTGCCAGAATGGAGATCCCTGCAGCCAGGTGAAGAAGAAAGACACGCTTTTGGTGGAGTGCGGCTTTGGTAGAAGCCCACGCGGCTTTGAGGTGCTCCCTTTGGCCGAGTGGCCTGGAAAGCAGGAGAGACTTTGACTGGAACTTGGTACAAAGAACTCTTGCCAGTGAAAGGTGCCGCATGACTTTGGATTAATTGGAGATCCTGCCTGGACAGACAGACGACACAGCCCACAGTGCCAACGACTTGAAAAACGGACATGTGCTCTTTTCCTGATTTACGGTACCCGGAGTTGGGACAGTGGGAGAAGGGAGCGCGCCGTGTGTGTGCGTGTGTGTGTGTGTGTGTGTGTGTGTGTAGGTGTATACCCTTAAAGACCTTGATATTTTAAGGAAGGCATTAGGCCTAAATAGCATTAAATAAACATTTTGTTTCCTTTTCACAAATCTCTGGCATTGAGAGATGTCTTTCCAATTGGCGGCGGACAGAAGAGCCTAATAGATATTAGTATACCGTCCTTGGGAGGGGCCCCTGTTTTCTGAAGCAGTTTTTGGCATCCCTCGGTGGGCCAAGTATTGCCACCCCCTCGGACCCTTGTTCCGTAACAATTTATCTTGAAAGTTTTGGAATACACATACTCATGGACTATATAACTTTTGGTGTAGAAGCAGGCATATTGAGGCCAGCAGATTCATGGAGAATAGTATGATACCAATGCAAAAAATAGTATAGAAACATCTATAATTTTTCCCCATTCCCATCCATTCAGAAAGAACTTGTTCTGTTTACTGCCCAGAAGAGGATGATCTCATATGTTATATTACCTCATTCCCCAGGCATCAGCTAATTAGACTAGAAATAAGCAATTGACATAGAATGAACTAGTCCACTGGCTGATTCAAAGGAATACTCAATTATTTTTCTCAATTCAAAAATCTGAATTATGAATTTCGGTCTTTGTCAAAAAGTTAACATTAAATGACATTAATGTCGGAGTGGACACTGTAGTGAAGGCCAGGAGCTCCTGCTCTTTAGGGCATAAGTCCATCCTGGTTTTTTCTATTTCTGAGGTTTCTCCTATGTCCATATATCCAATAATATGCCATGACATTTTTAATTTATAATGAGTGTACCAAATAACCAATACTTAGTACTGTTTTTTAAATTACTATTGATAGCTCTTTTTAGTCACGCCACTACAAAGATTTTGAGTACTACAATTTCATCATCTTAATAAATGAGTGTTGTTTTTCAATAATGTTTCACCTTTTTATTGTGAAATGTTAAAATAATATACAAAATATAGAAAATAAAATTTTTCATGTACTCATCTTTCAGCTTTCATAATTATCAGGTAGTAATAATTGTAGTTAAAATAACTTTTTATTAAATTTTAATAATTAAATTAGTTTGCATCATCCAGAAATACATTTTCTCTTTTTAAGTATATTTTATTGATTACGCTATTACAGTTGTCCCATATTTTCCACCCCTTTGTCCCCCTCCACCCTGCAAGCCCCATTCCCACTAGCATTCCACTCACTTAATTCATGTCCATGGATTGTACATGTAAGTTCTTTGACTTCTCCAGTCCTGTATTATTTTTAACCTCCCCTGTCCATTTTGTGCCTACCAATTATACCTCAAATTTCCTGTGACTTTTCCCCAATTTTTGCCCCTCCCCCTGATAATCCTGCATGTGACCCCTATTTCTGTTATTCTGTTCCTGTTCTAGTTGTTTGCTTAGTCCATTTTTGGTTTTGTTTTTAGGTTCAGTTGTTGATAGTTGTAAGTTGTTGTCATTTGACTGTTCATAGTTTCGATCTTTTCTTTTTCTTAGATAAGCCCCTTTAACATTTCATGTAATAATGGTTTGGTGATGATGAACTCCTTTAATGTTACCTTACCTGGGAAGCACTTTATCTGCCCTCCCATTCTAAATGATAGCTTTGCTGGATAGAGTAATCTTGGATGTAGGTCCTTGCTTTTCATGACTTTGAATACTTCTTCGCAGCTCCTTCTTGCCCCTAAGTTTCCTTTTAAGAAATCAGCTGATAGTCTTATGGGACTCCTTTGTAGGTTGTCCTTTCCTCTTGCTGCTTTTAAGATTCTCACCTTATATTTAATATTGGGTAATTTAATTATGATATATCTTGGTGTGTTTCTCCTTGGATCCAACTTGTTTGGAACTCTCTGAGCTTCCTGAACTTGCATGTCTATGCAGCAACATAATCAGCAAAGTGAGTTGCCCAGCTCTGTTGTATACCTAAGGCTTCACACCATACAATGTAGCAGGTACATCAAAACAAATAAATATGGCCCAAACAAAACAACAGATCAAAACTCCAGAAAAATAACTAAGCTATGAGAACACAGCCAACCTATTGCATGCAGAATTCAAAACACTTGTAATCAGGATGCTCACAGAATTGACTGAATAAAGTCACAAAGTAAAGGAAGAAGTAAAGGCTATGCAAAGTGATATAAAGAAAAATATACAGGAAACCAGCAGTGAAGTGAAGGAAATTGGGACTCAAATGAATGATTTGGAACTGAAGGAAGAAATAAACATTCAACTAGGACAAAATGAAGAAACAAGAATTCAAAAAAATGAGGATAGGCTTTGAAATACATTTTCTTTACAAACTTAAAATGTTTGGGGGTTAGTTTATTATTAATTAGCAGTATAGTCTAAAAAATCTGACATTTTAAAATAAATTTCTGATTTTTGCTTTGCTAGCAGCCTGGTATTACATTTACATAAATTTAAAATATGATTCAGCATTTTTATGTAGGTTTCTATTTGTAGGTAAACATAATATATCTGGTAATTTAAACTGATACTTATTCATTTCAATTAATTGTTAATAAAGTGACTATACTCAGAAGGTATTGATACCCTATTAAAAACATTGATCATTACCTTCTGCATTTTTAAGAGGATATTATTTGCAATATTTATTCTGATTTTAAACATTTATCACAAATTTTATAAAATTTTTATTTTGTATGCATATATCTTTACAGGGTCTTAAGTACTACTACAATATTGGAGAAGATAAAAATTCATAATGAATAGCATTATTATTACAACTATGTAGGGCTGCTTTTTGCTATTCAAGAACCAGAACTAAATTTATTGTTCTATGTACTTTCCAAGCAGCCTTTTGAAATTTGGTATATAAAAATTTTACAATCTCACATTCATGCACATGCAATAGTAAAAATGTGGGGGAAAGTACTAAGTAGGAAATTGGGGAGTGTAGACTCTAGTCCAGGATCTGCTACAAATAGCTGGTGACCTTGACAAGTCACTAGTCTTCTGTGGGGCTCAGTTTCCTTACTTAGGAAATATGCAACTGAGACTACTTGGTTTTTAATTTTCTTTCCACTTAAAATTTTATATCTAGCTTTCTCACATTAAACAAATAAACTTTTTAAAATACCTCATTTAAAGTTAAGGAAAACCTATCCTCCTCTTCAATAATTTTCATTCATAGCTTAGAAAACTTGAGCTTTATAATTTATAATATATATTCTTAAGAAATATATATGCTATTGTATTTAAATATTAGGGTTTGGACAAGATTTTCTCTTCACTCTTGAAATGCTTTCCCCTGCAAATTTATAAGATATTAGCAGAAATAGAAAACTATTATACATGGATTACACTTGCTTTAGAATTATACTAAAAAAAGAGGCCAAGTGTGTTGAAATTACCTCAAAAACAAGGGGTCTGCAGCTGTATTTCATGCATTCAATAGGTATTTGTACAGAAGAACTGGAGTTAAAAAAAATTAGCTCAGGCAGCCCTGGCTGGTGTAGCTCAGTGGATTGAGCGCGGGCCTGCGAACCAGATGATCGGGGTTCGATTTCCAGTCAGGGCACATGCCTGGGTTGCAGGCAAGTTCCCAGTAGGGGACACACCAGAGGCAACCATACATTGATATTTCTCTCCCTCTCTCCTTCCCTTCCCCTCTAAAAGATAAATAAATAAAAAATCTTTAAAAATTTAAAATTAAAAAAATAAGCTCAGGCAAAATTATTTATCCTAACATTTAATTAAATTTCATAGATTAAATAGGAAAGTCTCTTTCAGGCTTTAGAGAATTTCTCTGTTGTTGTTAAACAAGAAGTCTTAAAAATTTCAAGTTTCACCTCTAGTAAGAGTGGATCAAAGTCTAAGTATAAGCTAGACAATGCAGTATCATTTGCCAAATGTGATTACTGAGTACTTGAAATATGGTTAGTGAAATAAGGAACTCAGTTCTTAAATTTAATTTAAATTCAAAATTAATTAAAAACTCTTTAAGTATGTGTAAAACAACTTATAGGTGTGAATCTATTTTCCCTATTGTAAATTTTATGAAATCAAAGTACAGATGAAGTATTTCTGATAAAAACTGGGTATCTGAATTGAGATATAGAGTGTTAAATAGACAAGGAAAAATAATGTAAAATACACCACAAATCAATTTTTAAAATATTGACTACATGGGAATTGCTGGTTTGATTCCCAGTCAGGGCACATGCCTGGGTTGCAGGCCAGGTCCCCAGTGTGGGGCACATGAGAGGCAACCACACACTAACATTTCTCTCCTTCCCTTTCTTTCTTTCTTTCTTTCTTTCTTTCTTTCTCCCTTCTCCTTTCTCTAAAAATAAATAAATAAAATCTCTAAAAATAAAAAATATTAAATTTTATTTTGTCTTCTTTTATTTTTTAAAGATGACAATGAGAACAATTAAAATTACTTATGTGACCCAATCTATAATTCTTTCAGAAAGTGCTGGTCTAAAGCACTGGGTCATTTAAAGAGAATATTTCCAACCAAAATCAATTCTTAAATTTACTCATATAACATTCAGTTCTGAAAGTGATAAAATAAAAAATAAAGCAAAACTCCTGAGTTTAGAAGAAATTATTCTTGTGAAGTAAAAAAAAAAAAAACTAATTAGAAATGTTTGGGGTTTTGTTTGTATCTCTAGAGAATAAATTTTAAACTTCTGACTATATTTAAAATATATATCCAATTTTATATTTGGAAAAGACCTTACTTTATCCAAATTTTTAATTTTACACAGAAGAAAGCATATTTTATCTTATATTTCCAAGGTCAGTTAGAAAGTTTGTGGTCAAATCAGAAATAAAACTTTCAATTTTCAATCTACTCTGCCTAAGAATGAATAAGTATAAGGGAATTATGTATTCAAAATACAATCTTCAAAAAAAACCTATCTGGCAAAGCTTATCAAAAATGTTTTCTCCTAAGATTCTGTAAAAGCCCTTTTTATAAAGTTAAAACAAAAGTTGGTTTTGAAAAATAATATATTTTTTTAAAAATGGTTTGCTTATTTTATAATTAATGAGTTCTTCCTTTCCACTTTTCACAAGTCTTTTTGAAAGATGTATTTTATACCATAAGAGCCACATACTTGATATGGCCATGCATTGGATTCTTAATAGTCTAGAAATGGTTAAGATTGGGAGCAAACTTAAGGCCAAAGCAAATTCAAAAAGTTGCTGATGTGAAGTACCAGGTCTCCTGGGGAAACAGCATATAGGCTGCACCATTGACTTGCCAATTAATCCAAAGAGCTGCATGGCTATTAGTTCAGGAAAGAGACGCTTGCTTGCCCTTGCTTGCCGCTTGCCTAGAGGTAAGAGCTAGGTTTGCAGCTGTCAAGCAGCAGAATGACAGAAATAAATGGGGGAAGAAATTAGGACTAAAATCTAAGTGTTTCATTGTCTTTTTTTGGCTTCAAAGGAAGACCTAAATGTCAAACAAACTATGGTATCTTGTAGCTTTGACAAAATACAGAAGATTCATTTATCATAAAAGCCTTCAAAAAGGAATAATTTTCTAAGTATCTTTAAAACAGAGAACAGGCTGACAGTGACCAGAGGGGAGAGGGGAGGGAATTTCAGGGGAAATAGGGGAGGGATTTGGAGGAACATATATAAAGGATACATGGACAACAAGGATACAACAACTGAGAAGGGTGGAAATGGGAGGGAGGGGGGAGAATGGGGGGTGGGATGGGATGGGAGTAATAGACAGAAAACTGTACTTGAAAAATAATTAAATAAAAAAATTGGGAAAAAAGTAAATAAAATACCATCACAGTAGGTACATTCTATTAATTTCTACAAAATTCTAAAAAAGGTCTTCAAATTTAATGGTTAAAAATCTGAAAGATAGGCCCATATCACATTACAAAGTTGAACATGAGTTTTATACAGTATACATATACTGTCTAAATTAAATATGCCAAATTCAGTGAGGAGGCTATTAAAACTTCAGGCTGTACATCAGTATCTTATTCATTTTTGTCATACTTGGCCATTTTCTTGTATACATTGACATTTGGAGATCAGGATTTTTAAAATTGTTACATGACTACCTTTTCTGTGTAAATTTTCATGTGTGAAATGATACAATGAAAATTACTGTATTTGATCCTGTCACAGAAATTGCTAGCAGCTCACACCTACTCTGAAGTTAATTAAGAACATTCTGGATATGCTCTTTGAGAAAGTATTTCTTAGTAACTGAGAAATACTTTTATTCAGCTAATAGTTAAAAATCTCAACTCTGTTCTATTAAAGCTACTTTAGCAAAATCACAAGAGTATTGGGTCATGAAATGCAACTAAATAAAGCCATTACATTTGTACTTAGAAAAGTACGTGTAGCTTTCTCTCACATGCAGTTGCAGGAATATCACCATGCAACTAACATAATATCTAACACCCTAAAATGGTTTCTGTCGGAGACGCATTTCCTTATTCGACATTATTTCTTGTTCTAACGGTGGCCTAGTTCATAGTACAATACTCAGAGGATCACAGAATCTAGTTGGGTACCACTTTGTCTCGGGCCACCCTTTTTACACTGAATCAGAATGAAAAGATTCTTGTGCAGTCGACAGCTTCATCATTGCTTCCAAGTTCAGGTTGGCTGGGCTCCCAAATCTCTTGGGTTGTGTTGGCTGCCAGAGCAAATTAGTCTCACTTTATCTTTGGGGCAGTGACTTTGCTAACTTTATTGGCTGTGTGGGGCCTAGACCTTCCAACATTACCAGGTGACAATTTTTTTCAAAGTATAGTTAAGACACTGATCCCTTTCCTGTCTCAAAATCATGCTACTGAAAAAACAAAACTAGAAAAACTATGGGGGGGTGGGGAGAAGTATTCAGTTAAAAATATCAAATAAGTAAAAAACAAACAAAAAAAACCCTTAAAATATAGTTAAATCTGGCCAAAAAAGTACGATAGGATCTCTATAAGAAAACACTAACATTAGCCTAATTTTATATTCTGAAAAATATAAATGCCATTGATGAAGCAGATGAAACAGATTATATTCAATACATATTATTAATATCTATTTTTAGAAAATGATAAAGAGAATAGAATGGAAGAGCAATGAAATGTGGCTATCAGAAAATTGTACAGGCTTGGATAAGCCAAATGATGAGTTTCAGCAATACTGTACTAACAGAAACAAATTACAATCTTTCACTAAGCTTCCAGTCTATGTCTTCTGTCTCCCAAAGTCAGTGAGAAAATTGGAGGTTTTTCTGTGTGAGCTTATGTTCCCCCTCTTTTTATCCCTGTCCTTTCCTACATTAAAGAAAAAAATCCATAGGAATTGAGTGCCTTGACTCATGATTGCAAAAACTAGCATGTGTCATGGCACTGCAGGTGGAAAGACAAGTATGAGTCATCACATCATAGATGAAATATTGGCAAGGTACGATATGGAGTTAAGTGACAACCTTTAAGCAGCATGTTGTATTTTTCTTCATAATTTATTTCCTAATAGGTAACCCCCTTGAAATCCTCTACAAATTCATTTACTCTATGAATAATGACTTCTATGTAATTGTCTCAGTGGCCTCCAAAAAGTAACATTTTAAAAAGTACTTTTGTCCTTTCATTTTTTATTATGCAGTCCAATATATTCTTAAGAACATATACAAATGGATCTAACTATAAAAACATAACATTGAAAAACACTAACAGCATTGTGCTTCTGAAATAATGTTGGATTATAAGAAAATTAATGGAAAATCTCTACCAATAAAGACTGGGTACTTTCTGTAAGTCCTTTGGCTTTTATTTTACTGCTCTCTGTTAGACCATGCTCACTCTTTATTGTGCATACATTTATTTACCTGATGGAGTAATGCAGGGTATTGTTCATACTTGGAATAACAACACAGAAATGCTCTCTGCAAAAAGGAGAGTGCACAGTGAGCCAGTTCTCTCATCATATAGCATAGTGTGCAACTAGAAACCTCTTCTCACTGACTTAAAATTAAACAACAGTGTCAGTGTTAGCAGTGACAGTTGTGTGCTTTAGGACAGGAGAGAAACTAAAAGTGTTTCAACTTAAAACAATTATGGAATGCTAACTGAAGAATAGCAATGTATATTTCTTTCCCTGAACAACCTATGTGTTCATAATACTGTACTCATATTCCCGGTTTTCACATTCATGCTTCACTGGTCAACATAATAACAGGTTGGGCTGGTTCCTGACACATTTTTTTCTATCTCACCTCTTCACTCTCCATTCTCAAAACATTTTTTCTTCTTCTTTTTTAGAGATTTTACTAATTTATTTTTAGAAAGGGAAAGGGAGGGAGAAAGAGGGGGAGAGAAACATCAATGTGTGGTTGTCTCTCACACGCCCCGTAGTGGGGACCTGGCCTGCAACCCAGCCATGTGCATGGATGGGAATCAAACTAGTGACCCTTTGGTTCGCAGGCCAGCACTCAATCCACTGAGCCACACCAGCCAGAGCAAAACATTGTATCTTATTTAATACATAATTATTACTTTCTTTGTTTTCAACTGCTTATTTCAACTATATGTAAAAGTAAAATTCACTTACTGTAAATACTTGCATTTATTTAAATATCTATTTGGGAGACTTCTGGTTAATGTGGGGGCAAACTCTTTACTTGCCTCTTGCCATGACCACATCAATTTACAACTAAATTATAGAACAATAATAATTAAGAATCACTTGAAAACTGCCTGGACAGAATTCTTGTAACTAAGGATATAAAGAAGCCCTATTGAAGCAGGCAGGAGGGGTGAAGGCTGGGAATAGGCTGGTTTCACACCCACTGTGGTGGTTCAAAATCAGGAAAGATATCTCACGTGTGAAGGTCTCCCCTGAGGTGGGAGTTGTCCCAGACCCGCAGTGGGCTTCCCAACACAGGGCACCAGTGCCAGGAAGAGGAGTGCCCATAACATCTGGCTATGAAACCAGCAAGGACGGCACAGGAGAAAGACAAAGACTGCTAGAAACTGAGGCACGTCTGTTAAAGGAACTGTGAGTGCTTCACTCGCACACAGATTCACTTGCTCTAAGCTCCAGCACAGGAACAGCAGCTGGAAATTCACCAGGGACATACAGGGAGGAACTAAATTGATAACTTCAGGTTGAGGGATGGAAAGGCAGGGGCTAGAACAACTCTCCCTAGGGACACAAGCATTGTCAGGTACTATTGTATTTTTGTTGAACTTTCCTCCTACCCAGCTGACCAAGTGCAGGAGAGTGGAGGGAGGAACCAAATTTGAACTGTCTATTAACCTGGTATAACTGTTCACTCTCCCCTAGTGATTCCCTGAGACTCCTGCCCTATACAACTCACTTTCCTAGCGTGAGCCTCTTCCAGTGACTGCTCCAGCCTTGCTTGGATCACACTGCAATTCTTTCCAAACCCCTCAAAGGCCCAAAACCCTAAACAAGCTGTGGCCAGCCTCGGCATTCTTTATAGCTCTTGCTAAGTGATCCCAAGCCCAGCAGAAGGGTCAGCTGTTCTTAACTTGCTTTGTGACTCCCAACAGGTGACCCCAAGTCTGGCATAAGTGGTTGTTGTCCTCAGCCCACATTGTTGTGCCCACTGAAAGGCCCCAATCTGTCAAAAGTAACAGCTGGCCTTAGTTCGCAGCATAGCCTTTTTCCCAGTGCCTCCAAGGTAAGCACAAGTGGCAACCAACTGCAAATTACTATCAAGTGGCCCCAAGCTTGGCACAAGCAGCAGCTGACTTTGGTACACATAAGAGCCCTTCCAGGAGCATCCATGCCTAATATAAATGGAACCTGTTTTAGACTGCACCAGAGAATGATCCAACCAGCTCCACAATTGGCACACAGGAAGGGTTTGCTTGCAGCAAAACCCTGCTAAAGTAACTAATGCTCCATGGGGTCAACACAGCCCCAACACATAGCTCATGTGCTACAGTTCTGACCAGCCTTCAAAGACAGCCCGAGGGTCAGTTCTACCCACTGACATGCCAACAGCAGTCAGGGATCAACTATATATTTTTTCAATTCTTGTTTCTTCATTCTGTTCCACTTGAATGTTTATTTCTTTCTTCAGCTCCAAATTGTTGATTTAAGTCCCTGCTTCATTCCCTTCACTGTTGGTTCCCTGTATATTTTTCTTTATTTCACTTTGCATAGCCTGCAAGTCTTCCTCTGTTTTGTGACAATACTCAACCATTTCTGTGAGCGTCTTGATTACCATTGTTTTGAACTTTGTATCTGATAGGTTGGCTATGTCCTCCATGCTTAGTTATTTTTCTGGAGCTGTGATTTTTTCTTTCATTTGGACTATATTTCTTTGTCTCAGTGTACCTATAACATTTGTAAGAGGCAGAATTTTAGGTATTTGCTAGGGTGGAGCAACCTACTTTGCTGCGTTGTGGCACTGTATAGGGGGCAGGGGTCCGAGAGGGAACAATGCCACTTGCTCAGCTCTTGTCCTACTTTTAGTCACTTCCCCCACTACTCACAAGTAAATTGGGCCCTTCTGGTGCTGATTCCTGGGTGCATGGGCTTGTGTATGTTCTAGGACCCTGTGGATCCCTCCAACAGACTCTCTTATGAGGCTGGGAGTTTCTCCTACCACTGCAACCCCTACAGATTTTTATAGCCAGAGGTTTTGAGGCTTTGGTTTCCTGCACTAGAACCCTGGATTGCATGATCTGTCTCACTTCCCAGTTGTTCCTCCCAGTTTATCCACACTTGAATGTGGTCCTGACCAGTCTACCAGCTGCCACTTTGTCTCATGTCCTCTTCACCTCAGCTGCCCATCTCTGCCCTTCCTAGCAGTCTGAATGAATGTTTTTCTTTACCTCCTTGGTTGTTGGACTTCCATACAGTTTGATTTTCTCACAGTTCTGGTTATTTTTTTGTTTTTAAATTTATTGTTGTACTTCTTTTGTTTGTGGGAGGAAGCAAAGTGTATCTACCTATGCTTCTATATTGGCTGGACATGAACTAAGTTGGGGGAATGCTGGTAGAAGGGGATATGCATGGCAGAGGTAGATAAAAGGGAGAAAAAAATGGAACAACTATAATAGCATAATCAATACAGTATATTTAAAAAAGAAAAGGTCAACTACAACATGAGGGCACACACAACCCACACATGGAACACTCCTGGAGCACACAGCTCAAGTAACCAAGGAGCCACTGGGCCCCATCCATATAAGCCACTCTGTCAAGCCTCAGATACACAGCAGATCTATCTAATACCTAGAATGAAACACAGGGAGACAGCAAAAATGAAAAGATAAAGAAACATGTCCCAAATGGATGAATAAGACAAAACTTTAGAAATCTACTGCATATCAACTTCAAAACACTGGCTATAAGAATGCTCCATAAACTTAGGGGGAGACTAGGTAAAGTCAGAGAGAACTTACTCAAATACATAGAAACCATTAAAAAGGAGATAAAACATTAAAAAATTGTAAATGAAGAATATAATAACTAAAATGAAGAATGTATTAGATGGAATCAACAGTTGATAGATGAAGCAGAGGATTGAATAAGTGATCTGGAAGACAAGGTAGTAGAAAACACACAATCAGAAGAAAAAAGTGAATAAAAATATGAGGATCGTTTAAGGGGACCTCTGGTGCCATATCAAGCATGCCAACATTTATAAGCTCGTGGTTCCAAAAGGAGAGAGAGAAATCAAGGGATGGAGGGACTGGAAATCTAGTTGAAGAAATAATGACAGAAAACATCACTAACCTGGTGGAGGAAACAGACATGCAAGTCTGGGAAGTGAAGACAGTGCCAAACAACATGGACCCAAAGAGACCCACACAAACACATGTAATAATTAAAATGACAAAGGTTAAACACAAAAAGAGAATCTTAAAAGCAGCAAAAGAAAAACAGTTATGTACAAGGGGGCATTCTTAAGCCTATGAACTGATTTCTAGCCAGAAACTGCTGGCCAGAAATATTAAAAGTGCACATGGAACATTTTCCAGGATAGACCCCATGTTAGGCAATAAAACAAGTTTCAAAAAATTAAGATTGAAATGCTATCAAGCATGTTCTCTGAGCACAATGGTATGAAACTAGAAATCAATTAAAAGAAGAAAACTGAAAAACACACAAACATGTGGAAGCTAAATAACATGCTACTTATACATTGAGTGAGTAAGAATGAGATCAAGGAAGAAATCAAAAAATACCTTGAGACAAGTGAAAATGAAAACACACAGACCCCAGATCTGTGGGACACAGCCAAAACAGCCCTAACAGGGAAGCTTATGTCTATAAAAGCCTACCTCAAGAAACAAGAATGTTTTCAAACAGACAGTCTAATATTACACTTAAACTAGAAAAATCAAAAACAAAGCACAAAGTGAGTAGAAAGAACAAAGTAATAAAGATCACAGAGGAAATAAATTTAATAGAGTCTAAAAAACAGTAGAATAGATCAATGAAACAAAAAACTGAGTCTTTGAAAAGATCAGCAAAACTGATAAAGATCTCTCTGGCCTTCTGCTCTATTAGGTTGAAGAAAATTACTTTAAGCATTTTTTAGACACAATTCAAATTATACCAAACTTTATTTAAAGGAAATATAAAGTCACTCAAACTTACAGACTGATACTATAGTTGAAAAGTAATACTTTAGACACAACATAGACTAGAAACTGAGTAGAGTTTTGTTTAAAATAATATATTTAAAAGTAGGGAGTATTCTAGCTAATACAGTTATAAAAATAGATAATAGATATTAAGAGATATTGATATTGGGAGATACTAGGCTGATAATAGCCAGCCTTAGTAACTAAAATACCAATAGTAATTATTAAATTTCATTTCTGTTTCCTGGGACAATGGTAGCATCACTAAACTGATTGATAAAATTAATGAAAGAGTATAATTAAAAATAACAACATAAGCAAAACCTTTCTCATGTTCTTCTCTGGTTCTATCTTTTTTCCCCTTAATTTGGATGTGGCAAGTCAGAAACTTTATGTATATCTAATATCTTTGAGTCATCCACCAAATTTCCCCTTCAGTACCAGCATGCTAGACTAGCATGATCCCTCATTATGATCCCTCAACTAGACTACCTCAGTAGTTTTTTTACTGTTCTTCCCTACCTCTCTGGTCTCCCTCAAGTCTTTTCTCCAATATGTACCTCATGTCATATTTTCAAAATGACTATGTCATACCACAGAACCCCCACCAACAGTGCTTCAAAATTTGCTCTTACAGTAAAAATAAAAATTCCATCTAGCTTACAAAGGCCAATAAGATCTGACCTGTCCTATCTTGATCTCACACGTGTTCCAACTACACTTTCAGATATAATTAAACCAGGACATTCCCACTAAAAGCCTTTATACCTTCTCTCTCCAATATCTGGAATACTCATGTCTCTCTTCACTTGGTTAATGTCTATTATCAGACTATACACCTCTGTTTAAAACAATTTTAACAGCAGTTTTCCTTAGGTTAGATATTATTACATGCTCTTGCAACATTTCTACTCATAATCTTCATCATAGACTTAATTTTACTTTAATTTCATTGATTATATGAATTTTTGTTTTTCTGTAAGAACTGAGGTACCATGATGTCAACAACTATGTTGGTTTTTCTTCACACACGTATCTCCAAAATTAAGTCTACTGTGGGACATAGTCACCACTGAGTAAATATTGGTTCACTCAATAATATCCAGTAGACACTTGGAAAAAGAAATCAGCATTAGCAAGGCAGATAGATAGAGATCTAAAATTATTTATTCCATAAGAGTTTGTGGGGTTTTGCCCCAGCTAGTGTGGCTCTGTTTGTTGGAGCATCACACCATAAACCAAATGATGGTGGGTTCAATTCTAGGTCAGAGCACATATACAGATTATGAGTTCAATCCCCAGCTGGGGCATGTAAGAGAAGGCAACCAATCAATGTTTCTCTCTCACATCAATCTCTCTCTCTCTGTCTCCCTCCCCCATCCCTGTCTCATTTCTCTTTCTTTCTCTCTCTCTAAAGGCAATTTCAAAGAGTTCTTGTATGAGGATAAAAAATTAAATAAGACTGTGGGATTTGATTAGTAAAAAAGAGAAGTGAAATAGTAAATTTTAAGCCTGAAGATTATTTATGTTAGGAATCAAGTAGTTGGTTAATGGCTATGAAGGCAAAACAGAAAATGGAATAATCAGAGTAAGAAAACAAAAGCTTCTACTAGGGGTTGATCATTTTCAAACACTGAAAAGAGGAAAATGAGAAAAAAGAAGAAGAACTGGTTCTTAATGTATCAATTACATTATCTTGACAATAATGTTTTAAAAAAATGGTCGAATAAAAAGTCACTTGCAAAATAGTAGAGAATAGAAGATGGTAATATAAGCAATGTGGGTAAGTTCCTATATCAAAGGACATATCCCCGAAACTGATTTCACTTAGAATATGAAAGAAAAAAATAGATGCTTTATGTATAACCTGTTCTCATTGTTCTCTGTAATAATGTTAGGTCTTAAATAGAACAATTATTTGTAATTATGAGAATATCCAAATGCAGGGACAAGTGAAACAGTTACTTAGTACACTCTGTGTGGCCAGATCAATGTGTAGTCATTTTCCTGTAGAAAAGTAAAATCTGTCAAGTCTCAGCATTAACAAAAGGTAAAAGTACACTCACCTTCCACCCAACAAACCCATTTTTTTAATTGTAAAATACTCTTCAACTGGTACGTGATTATAGCAAAGGGTATTGGACAAAATAAAACTTTCATTTAAATGGGTACAAAATTCTTGTAAAATAATAAGAAAGATTTGAATGAATATTTTCAGTCATTTAAAAAAAACATAATAAATTTGTTAAAAATGTGCAGAATCCTCCTTGTGTACTTGAAGTGGTATTTTTAAAGGTTCACTGTATTCTTATTTGAGAGAAAGGAGAAGAGAGACAGACACACAGAGAGAAACATTGATGGGAGAGAGAAGCATCAGTGAGTGTTTCTCCTGCATCCCCCCAATTGGAGGTTGAACTGGAAACCTAGGTATGTGCCTCAACCGGGAATTGACATGGCAAGCTTTCAGTTACAAGATGACTCTCCTACCAACTGAGCCACACCGGCCAGGGCCATCGATCCTAATAGTGATTTAAATGCAGGAACCACTTCATTACAATTTTTGAAGAACTATGCTGCTTATCAGTTTTATAAATTTTCTCATGAAGCATTATTTTCCTATTGCTGTTTCACTTAATTCAACATATTCTATGTAAAATAGGTTACAATTGAAAAATAAAACAAAAAGCATGAATGATCATGTGTCAGATATGGCAGTGTTGGAAAATCTTTCCTATCCCACTCTTTCTGTAATTTTTATTCTTTTATTAGCAGAGAGAGAGAGAGCAGATTTATGAAGTGGTAGTACACTCCATAGGACATGGGAGCAGGCCAACTCTGAGCAGAGATTGACCTCAGGGGCTGGAGTGATTCTGTTCTTATAGAGCAGATATTTCCCAGCTAGTTTTGGAGGGGTTTTATTGAGCATGTACAAGTAGTTATATTACTTTAAAGCTCCTGTGCATGTGGTCTCCCATGATTTTCCTTGATTGGCCACTGGGGGAGGGGTTTCCACAATGTTAACTGATACAACTTCTTTGGGCAAAAAGGCAGATATGTTGTGCCTTGATAGTTTTCAGCTTCTATTTAATGCTGCCAGTGGAAGGTTAAGTGAGAGGGCACTGTAGAAGACTGCCCTGGCTCTCTTCCAGAAGACCCACCCCTCACTAAAGTCAAATGGCCTCAAATACCGAAAACAGAAAGGCTCTGGACACTCTAGAAAAAAGTGCTCATTTGGAAGAGTTGCAAACCTCCCTCAAATTGAATCAGAAATGAGAATTCAACACCATGCATTTTTATCCCCTTACACATTGTTATGCAAATGAAGAATTATTACAGAGAAAGCATCTTTACTTTTACTGCTATTACCATATTCCTTCAGTGAGTAAATACATCTTTCATTATATACTGTATATTGGTGTTTTAGGATGTGCTTTTTAAAAAACTGTAATGTGCCTTGAAAGTACATAATAACCATGTTAAACAACTTTATTTTTCCAAGAAATGGTGCATTTTGTAAAGTGTTATCTACTGTAATCATTTTACATTTAACATGAATTGAACATACATTCTCCTTCAGATGAACTTTCTGGTGACAAACTTCAAAATTGACATATTAAAACTGATTTAGGGTTGTCAAAATATGGTATAGCTATCTGCACAAAGTATGCACAAAATTGTACAGATGGTGGACTGCTGGTTTACATGGCAGGTATGTTAGTATGCCCCCTCCCAGTGAAATTAATAGGGTCACAATCTATCTTCCATGGCAGGTGTAAATGACTTCAACACATCAATAACCAGTTTACAATGATGTCCCTTCAGTACATAAGGTTTAACATTGATTTTGTGTTTTGTGCAAAATAGCACACATATAATTCCCATATCTTGTAAGATAAATTTTAAAATGAAGCAAACATTTACAAACATGAGGAGAATCTATTAAAAATAGCAGAGCTAGTTAATGATCAAATTATCTGCTAATTATTCCACATGACAATAGAAATTCCAAGTTTATAACTTTCATCTTACACAGATTAGCATTGAAAGTGAACATTCAAGAAGACTCTGATATGTAAATGAACCCATGTAAAAAATCTTCCTGAAATAGCTGCTATTATAATGTGGACAGTTCAATGATTTGGAAGGTATTCTATGATGAATATTAAATTAACTGAACAACTCCTCATGGCTGAACTAGTCTTTAGTAAAGGCTACTGATTTCATGATCCCCATCAACATCACCATTATTATTCATAATAACACCTTAAATTTGTATAGCACTTTACAATCTGAAAAGTACTTTTACATGTAAAGTAATCCTTCTCCAATTTTACTTCCTATTATGTTAGTTTAAAATGTATGCAAATTTATTTCTACATATATTTTTTGCAACTGATAGAATAGCTATTCCACTCACTTCTATTGAACATAATTTTGAAAAAAGAAACTGGGTGCTAGGAACCTCTAAAAGAAATTAAAGTGGGTTGTCTAGAGAGAGTCCCACAGTAGAATATTTGAAAAGATAAAGAAAGAAAACATAAGGAGATTCAGATAAGAAAAATCCATCAGATGAGAAAAGCAGTGGATGGAAGTAAGAGGGCTGATGACAAGGTGCTTTGGCAGGAAGTTATTATCAACAAGATGGCAAAGAACAGTTAACCTAAGCTATAAGAGAGGCAGTTTGTGAAATGCCTACTCAGTGATATTTAGGATGTCTTATAAAGTTATACAAACAATCTTCGTTCTTACCCATCTAAGTTGCTGTATATCTGATAGCCCACTTTTAGACATAGGTGAAAACCAACAAATGGGAATAATAAAAACACTAATATATAACATATTTGTTGGGTAGCCAGATAGACTAAAGATAGAAAAGTAACTCACTGTGCTTATTATGTAACAAAAGAAAAACTAATAGATAAGCACCTCCTTTAAAGTGCACAGAAGAACCTGAATAGTTCTTACTAAGTACAAGGTGATAAGTGAAAATGGTATGGTAGCCATTATTACTGCATTAAAACATGTAAGTTGTCATTGCTATATTTAAATTGTTATCTAATGTTCCACCTTTATTTTGCTCTTTAAAAACGTTTATTATGACTCCAAACCTCAGTCCACATATTATTATTTTTCATTTCAATTGTCAGGTTAAAAGTATGGTAAGATTTTGTTAACAAGATTCACAAACATTCACATCTGGAAATATGAATGGTCCCAGATGAATCATATTTCTAGATACTCACACATATGTGTGGTCTGTCTTCACACTGTGGCTGGTTTTAGTCACATGACTGGCCTTGGCCAATGGGACATTAGTAAGCATGAAATAAGCAGGGATTGTTAAAACACAGGTTGGAGGTTTGCTCCTTTGAACATGTTTTCCCGGAACCCAGAAACCACCATTTTTTGAGGCAGGCCAAGCTGGACACATGGAGCACATGGAGTAGGTACATGGAAGATAATCTAGAAATAGTCAACATTCATAGCCAACAACCTAAACTTACTGCCTCCTTCAAGTTGTCCCATTATTCCTCAGTCTTACGTGCAATCCCTGATGTTGAAGAACTTAATTGTGAGCAAGTACAAGTGTGTAAGCACTTAGTTAAAGTGCTTTCTCAGGAAGCCATAGAGACTTTTAACAATGTTTGTTGACTTTTGACATGTAATCATAAAACAAAATATTGGTAGTTGTAGAGGTTACATATTAGTAAAAAATATAAGATGACCTCCAATTACACAGCACAACTCTTTAATTTGCACTTACAGTTTTATTTTTACCAAATCATAGTTTCAGTTTAGTTTAAAAATAATATAAAAGTCTTGGTTACTCCAAATGCATAAATGCTATATATTACTTTAATTTTTAAATTTACAGTAATAATGAATGTTAATAATTTTAATGCTGGACTACTCTAATCCTTTTCAAGAACATCATTTCTTCCAAGAAAACAAGACATTTAAATATATTAAATTTTAGTGTGAAGAACATTTGAAATAATTATTCACATTTCAAACAATCCTATTAAAGTTTTAGGCATTAAAAATTTTGCAAAACAAATTAATTTAATTTTATGCACAGTTACCAAACTAAGTTTTTGCTAACTTTTGTCATTAAAAAATACTAACATCATATATGATTCAAGTACAGATATTCCTGAATAATTATCAAGTAAAAGAAACTACATTTAATCAAGTTTCTATTACTACATTAATTGTGAAATTAATGTTAAATTCTACAAGGGGAATAATTTTTTTCTTAAATCATTATAATATAGTTAATATATTTTGACATAAATATAAAGAAGAAAAATAAGTCATAGATTATTTTTATTATTTACAGATAAGATTTATGGCTGCTTTTACAATTTCCTGAATCTATAAGAATTTAATTGTGGATAGAATAAAGAGTGCATTTTCAAATACCACCCCTATAATCTCCCCCAGAAGCTGGGAATTTGTCATCCTTATTTCTCACTCATTTACATTTGTTTCATGTTATTTGTAATGCTTTTGGGAAAGCTGTGACTTTTGACAGTTGAAAATGAACCAAGAGAGACAGGGAAGAGAATGCTGAATTTAGAAATATGAAGTTAATCCAACATAAACAAAGTAACATTCAAATTCACATAATTTAACAGTAAAATTTTGCACATTGGAGGTGCAACCCTATCAATGAACATCTATATTCATTAAGACATGACTCATAGCAGGTAAAAGGAGTGCATCATTAGTAGTCTCATCATTTCAAATTAAAATCCATTCACAAATAATGCAAGATTATTTTCTTAAGATGCTAAATAAGTTGCTGCCTCACAGTATAAGTGAGAATTGGAAACACTTAACAGTTAACTTTACTGGAACTGAGAATTCAGTGACACAAGCCCGAATCATTGACACTCTATAGGCATCGAGACAATATGAGGGCAATACAGTAATTGACAATATGTTAATTCAATGCCTTTGATTTCCTTCAAGATTACCCACCACACTGGCAGAATCAATGATGACTGACCCACAATCCTTATTAAAACTGAAGAACTGGTAAGGTGAACTCAGTCAAACCAATTTATATCATTTGAACCAGCTTTTACTTAAA